>NC_056607.1:3539714-3622879 GCF_018340385.1 Cyprinus carpio | reverse complement strand
AAAGCTTGTCATTAAGAAAAGCCTGTATTTAAGTTACTTTTATGACAGCTTTCCCTTAAAAAACATACAGCATAGCATATTTCCTCTCAAGTACTTATGAGTCAGTTTGATCCATAGTCGGACATCACATTTGTAAGATGACAGAATCGAGTCTCAGCAGAATAACACATGCTTGCGCATCAAGCTGTCTGCAGAGAAAGGATCCTGACAGGCTGGAAGAGCAGCCATTACCATAGCATGCTTAATTACAGGCATTTACCTTCTACTTGGCATGTGTGTTTGTGCGGTGGCGATCCAGAGATGTGTAATTGTGCTCTGCCGGCATTTCTTCGGTTTTACTTTCTTCAGACCATCAGCATCTTTGTATAGATGATGTTACTACAAAGATACATTTTCCGGCGATTCTGACCATGAAAATGGAGTCCTCTGACCTGATTCTTTTAGGTTGGGTTTGAAAAGGTTTTATTATATTACTGACTGGACTGTAGCAAGTGTCTAGAAAGAAGAACATTTTGCACCCAAAACAATTTTGTTCATTCAATTTCAAAATCTTCGTTCATTGCAATAACAACTGTAATTAAAACCACGAACCACAAAATTCGTTCATTGCAATATTTTGAACACTTTAAAGGTGAAGCTATGTGTTTAGAGAAAGTGCTTTTCTTTTCTTCTTTTCTTTTCTTTCTTTTCTTTCTTTTCTTTCTTTTCTTTTCTTAACATTAGTTAAAGGCGTACACTACATGTGAATACAGTTTTATTTAATTGAAATTTACAATTTAATTAACAAGATAATAATACTTATATTTCTATTGATTAATCATACATTTTATTAAGAAAAGTGTTTTTGTATTCAAAGTGTTTCTAAATGTTGTTTTAATATACAAATTAATTCAATATTTAATTAATGCATCGTTTGCATATAATACTAAAGGAAATCACGAGCAGAGCTGGTACTTTTATTTTTTTTATTAAGTACGGTTTCAATAATAGTTAATGGTTTTACAGAGGTTCAATAATGTTCCATAATTCAGAAAATACAATGGTAATTCAGTAAAAATAAAATAACATCATCATCTGACTGAGAATTTAATTCCATTCAAGTTTATTTGTATAGCACTTTTCACGATACAAATAGTTGCAAAGCAACTTTACAGAAAATTAAGTTTCTACAATTTATTTAGTAGTAACTTTTCAGTGGTGACTGTCAGTGTATGTACATATCGCAGAAATGTATGGAAAAATCAATTAAAGACGTAATTAAACAGACAATGAACACTATTAACAGCAATTATTATATGATGCAATCAAACTTATAGCAAAATTTGTTAGTTCTGTATGTTGTTTCAGGGCTGGCATCATCTGAGGTCCTCTGAGGGGTTGGCATCATCTCTTCTCAGGTGTTCTGGATCCAGACTGAAGCTTGTGTAAATCATAGTAAATAAATAAATAAATAAAAAATAGGAATGAATTCTATAAATCAGTATAGTAAAGAGAGAAAAAAAATATTTTACAAATGTGTATTGTACTTCAAATCTACATAAACATAAACATTTGTATGAAATTTATGGAATTGTAAGATATGGCATCTTAAAAAATAAATAAATAAATAAATAAATAAATAAATAAATAAAAATAATAATAATATAAGCAAATAATAATAATAATAATAATAATAATAATAATAATAATAATAACAACAACAACAACACAATGGTTTTGGCCTCTAGTGTCTTGCTATAATTATACTTTATTATGAATGAACATGAATCAAAAATTAGAAGTGACAGTGTTATAATATAAATTAACCTTAACTTTAAAAATCTTAAAAACCCTTAACCAGTTAGTTTGCAATACCTAATGCATTAATGATACATGTATAAATAACATATATATTGTATATATAACATATATATTGTATATAACATATATAATTTTTTTATGGAACCATTTTAACATCTAATCTTTAATTTTTTTTAAGGTTTTATTATATAATGAAAGTGAAATTGCACTGTTTTTTATTATTGTTGATTTATTTTGTGATTATAATTAAGCACACACACACACACACACACACACACACACACACACACACACACACACACACACACACACACACACACACACACACACACACACACACACACACACACACAAAGATAAAACAGCCTGATATTTCTGTGTCAAAAGGTGCATTAAATAAATAGTTAATCCAAAAAAAAAAAAAAAAAACTTGGAGATGTTGTCACTTACTGTGATTATTTCATTTCTGCCATGAGACACAAGAAAGTATTAGAAATAATGTTTAACACTTTTTTTTGTGGATGGTGATATTACACTGACAAAAAAAAAAAAAAATAAAAAATAACAGAAACAAAAACAAAAAGTAGGCATAAATAGTAAAAAAAAAAAAAAAATACTTTAGGTTCAGTGTCACTGATTGGCACTTTCACATTACACTTGACATAACATAATACAGGGCAGAATACCTCGGGGATATTTTTTGGAAACCTAGTATTAACCTTTATTGTTAGGAGACAGGAAGATTTAACCTTTATTTTATTAGCAGTAAACACTAACATTTTAATCCGTTGTTGTATTTAACCTTTATTTTGTTATTTTTTATAAACATGGCTTAAGGAGTTATGGGGTGATGGAACTGATGTGCTTTTAGCATGTGGCACTTCTCTCAGCATATCTTAGGAAAATATGTTGTCAGTATTTCTCAGACTATACTTTTCATGTACCCACCAAAAAAAACAAAAAAAAAAAACACATGGCATTTTCCCAAATCCAGCTCATACCTTGAATCACTCTAATCCCTCACTTGAGGACTTGCAAATTCTGTCCACCAAGGCCGTCACAGCTTCCTCTGTCTCTACAGATACTTGAACACGAGCTTACTTCCCCTCTTAGCTCCTTAGCTAACACAGTGAGATCACAGGGCGTGGAAGCACTGAATGGGAACAAAGCCAGAACACAATTTGGAGTCTCTGGCTCTAAAGGCATGGCATCAGGGCTAATCTGCCGCTTCACTTATATTTCTTGTGGCACAGTTAGGTGATGCAGCTTTATTTTGTCAGTGTACATAGATTGAAGGTACAAAATGTGAGAGTTTTTGGTTTTTGTTGATGTCACAAACATGGGAGTAAAACAAGCTTAAATCTTCTTTCTTTTTTCTTTCTTCTTTCTTTCTTTCTTTCTTTCTTTCTTTCTTCTTTCTTTCTTTACTGCTTTTTATGCTGCACACAACACCCAAAGAGATAAACCAAGCTGATATTCCTGTGGCCAAAGGTGCATTTAAAATAACTGTTAATCCAAAAAAAAAAAAAAAAATCCTTGGAGATGTGTGTCACTTACTGTATTTTTCATTTCTTGCTGTCCATGAGACACAAGAAAGTAAATTTTGAGAATATGTTTTAACTACTACACTTTTGTGGATGGTGATATTACACTGACCAAAAAAAAAAAAAAAAAAAAAAAAAATAACAGAAACAAAAACAAAAAGTAGGCATAAATAGTAAAAATAAAAAAAAAAATTATTTAGGTTCAGTGTCACTGATTGGCACTTTCACATTACACTTGAATAACATAATACAGGGCAGGAATAACATCGGGGATTTATTTTTTGGTAAACTTATTATTTAACCTTTATTTTATTAGCAGTAAACACTAACATTTTAATCCGTTGTTGTCACACCATTTTCCAAAATATACTTCTTCAGAGTCTGCCAGCTTGTTATTTTTTATAAACACTGGCAAGGGAGTTGGGGTGATGGAACGGTTGCTCATGTTGACATTTTCTCCAGCATATCTTGGGAAAATGTTGTCAGTGTTTCTACCATTTTAATGCTTTTTCATGTACCAAAAAAAAAAAAAAAAAAAAAAACTTGTGGCATTTTCCAAATCCAGCTCATACTGCAATCACTCTAATCCTCACGTGGAGGACTTGCAACTCTCTGTCCATCCAGCAGTCTGACTTCCTCTGTCTCTACAGATACTTGGACACGAGCACTTCCCCTCTTAGCTCAGCAATAACACAGTGAGCTCACAGGCTGGAAGCACTGAATGGGAACAAGCCAGAACTGTTGGGTCTCTGGCTCTAAAACATGGCATCTGGGCTAATCTGCTACTTCACTTATATTTCTTGGTAACAGTTAGGTGATGCAACTTTATTTTGTCAGTGTACATGAATTGAAGGTAAAAATTGAAGTTTTTGGGTTTTGAGAATGTCACAAACATGGAGTAAAAACAAGGCTTAAATCTTTCTTTCTTTCTTTCTTTCTTTCTTTCTTTCTTTCTTTCTTTCTTTCTTTCTTTCTTTCTACTGCTTTTTATGCTGAGGATAGGATTAGTGAAAACAACAACAACAACAACAAAACATCTACCATAATAAAATCAACCATGTATGATTTATTTGTTGCTTGTATGATTTTTTTTTTTTCTTTTTTGTTGCTTGCAAAACATTTTTTTTTTTTAGGGGGTTTTGTTTCATCTGCAGAATGGTGCGGTTACAGCATCTACTAGCAAGATCAAACTAGAATTCTGACCCCTTGAGCATAAATGAAATAAAGAAAAAAATAGTTGACATTAAACCAAAATAAAAGAAGCCCTCATATTTGTAACCACCAAAAACCTAGGTTTAAATTTAGAAAGATGAAAAGCAGAAAGAACTAACCGAAAGCCATTGCCCACATATTCATCTACAAGGAGCGTTTGAGATTCAGAAACCATTCTTTTGTCCCCCCATCCCCACCCCTCCCCCCCACGGAACATTTCAGCAAGTTTTGTTCCCTCCATTTAGTGAGGAGACGTGATGGATGGCGCTGAGAGAGATTGGAGGCAAGAGACGGGCGAGGTGCTGGACTCCATGACCACTGCAAGTGAAGAGAGAGATCTGTTTGACAAACGCTGTGCCCCGTACACGCTGTGTAAAAGCTGTCTGACATCCCACTGTTGACAGGTTTGGCAGAAGAGCTGCATTGGTGCTCAGAAGTGGAATTTCAGTGAATTTTGATGACTCAAAGTTCACTTTCCCAAGACAAATATACTTGAGGGGGCGAAACCTCCCCCTTTGACTTTGTCCGCTGTTTCTCTTTGTGTTTCTTGATGCTTTGATGGATATCATGTTGAGTTTTATATTTCGGTAAATGTACAGCACAGTCTATGTTTACATTAAGGTGTAGCATTAGCTAAACAAATCTTATTATATTACACAGGAAGAGTGACTTTCAGCTGACAGATATTTAATTACACAATCCGCTGTTCTTTTGTCATTTAAATAGGTGTTATCCCACCACTGAGCTGCTGTACAATGTCAGAGGTCTTTACAAGTGAGTGAAAATGTCCTCGGCTTTATTCAGCATTGGGATTTAATATAAATTTCTCTCCCCTCAAAAAAGCATTTCCATTACAGGATAAAATCCATATTGAGTCTCAAGTCTGACACTCGCGAGACATCCCTCGAGTTAGACTGACCTAAGAGAACGTGTGAAGTGCAAGCGAATCGATTAAAACGTTTGTGTGTGTCATAATCGTAACTGTTGGCTTAGAGATATCAATGTCACCCCGTTGCCACGTGGGGAATTTAAGACATCTTTTCCTGTGAATTTATTCTGACATGGAGGTGACATCGCCATATATAAAGCTTCTATTAATAAAGCTCTGACAGCCAAATGCGCCCGGTGCTCCTCCAGGGTTTGCTCTGGTTTTTTAAGATGCAAAGTCTGCCATTGTGGGACTCCAAAGGAAGGCGGAAATGTGTTCTAATGTACGTGTCATTTGCATCAGAGGGATGTTTATTTGTAGGTAACGGTTTGTGGAAAAACCTTGGCTCCATCATCCGCAGGACCACCCTTTCTGAGAGAGGCAGGGCGGTAAATCCGGAGGCGTTTGGCTGTTGATGGAGTTCTGGGGGACGGCAGCGATTGCACCTCACTTTATGAGTGATTTAGAACGAGTTTTTCCCTCAATGTTTTAGTCATTACTCTTAATCACACACTTCAGCCATTCCGTCCGCTTCCGTCGCCCATTTCCTCTGTCTTCAGGCTGACATTGACGGATCGCAGACGCCCGCTGTATCTCCTCTGAGCCAGACAAGAATATTATCACTGCGTTTTTTTCCTCTCCATCTCAGGAAAAAAAAAAGGCCTTGAGACTTTCTGTTTTTTATTTTTTTTAGCACATTATGTTTCTGCCATTGTAGTTGATTTTAAAACAACAGAAATGTCCTGCGAGAGTTGGGTCCCATGCCATATGAATGTACACTCTTTTCGAGCTCATGATTAGGATTTTCAGCTCAGCAGAAAATCGCAATTAATCCTCAAACGCAGCTCATGGAAATCCCAGCGAATGTCAGGAAACATTAAGGCTACTTCACCAAAAATGAATTCCAATATATTCTGCGAGGAGCAAATGTCAGACAGCCATCATTACAGGGCTAAAGAGTCGGCAGTATTCCGAGATCATACACAGATCTGTTATCACACTTGAGGGGTAGACATGTAGGTGACACACAGTTCATGCGACAGAGCCCAGGGGGACAGACTGGCTTTCTGCTGAGCGTTTGACATCTTTTCCATATGCAAGCACAGGGCTGGCTGAAGCTGGATGGATCTGCATTATTAGGCTGGAAATGGGGGTCAGTGTGTTTGACACGAGTGATTCTCCTCATGCTAACAGCTGGCCTTGACTACATTACCCACATCAATCCACATGCCGCTGCCACAGTCGAGATCAAGGGCTGCTGGATTCCGATATCCTGAGAGGCGAGGAACCTTCGCTGTTTTAGATTCACTATTGCTCATTGCCAAACGGATACGGGTGGGATTATATCTGGTGGTCTTTTGAGTTTTCTATCAGACAAACATAAACAACAAACTGTATAAAAAGTCTCATCGCAGCACAACGAGTGGATCTTGACAAACAGTTCACTTCAAATGATCATTTGCTTTTTAGCAAATGGCAGTAAAAAAAACATACTCAAATTTTAAGGATTCTAAAGCAGATTCTGTTCATCAATGATGATTGGTAAACACAGTATTCCAGTTATGCTGCAAAACATGTTGTTATTTATTTATTTTATTTTTTTTTATGAATTGTATCATTATTACGTGTTATTAACTATTTGTTATTAAATATTTTTAACTTTTTATTTTATATATTATGTCAAAGCTTTCAGACTGCATTTTTGTATTTTTGTGTCGGGGAAATATTTTGACTCTAGAAAGATAGATTATCTTTTTTTTTTTTGAGGGAACACAAAATGTTAAGGAAAACATCTGCTGAAATTTTAGCAAATAGTAACCTTCAGTTTGACGTGCTTTTACTTTAAGTGACATATGTGAAGTCTATTATCTGAATGTCACGTGTACTGTTTTAACTACAGCTGCCATTATACTCTCTATGACTCCATGACATATATGAATATTGAAGAAACTGTCTGATGTTTTATCTTGTTCTCTAAATACCTTAAACTGATAATATACCTGATTAGCATGTCTACCATCTTTATAATCTACCATGCATAACTTAATAACAATTTGATGACAATTTTATTCAGAATAGAAATGACTTTATAACAGTGATATTAATTATATAAATAGCCCTAATGATCAGTAATGTAAGTTGTACTGGTACAGTCATAAAAATGATATTTCTGCAGCAATGATAATAAAGAAAGTTAATACAGTTGTAAAAATAATGATGGCCATGAATACAAGTAATCATGTAAATGACTGCAGCTTTTGTGTTCATTTATCCATCATTTCTGACATGAGTCCATAAATAACAAAAGCAAACAGGCTTTTCCATATGGCATCGTCCAGCTTGTAGAACTCAGCTCTCCATCACCGCCCAGTATGCCAGAGTTTCCCGTCTGCTTATTCATGCATGTCTTATCAGAGATGAAATTAGCATCTCATTGCTGTAATTAGTGAAGATCAGTTTATTAGAGCTTATTACATGCAAGGTTTCGGAGCCTTTAAAATGAATAGGTTTTTACTGTATGCATTGCAAGCTTGTATTGAAAGAAACAATGTAATACTGCTAAAGTACAACTTGCTTGGATAAATTGTAGATCTTCCAGTAGTTCCAGTATGAGATATTTTGGTTGCACTTTATTTTACAGTCCTGTTCTGCATGTACATATTATGTACTTGTTATAGTAATTACAATAACTGTAAAATAAGTAGGTACTAACCCTGAACCTACCCCTAAACCTAACTTAACCCATGTAGTTACTATATATTACCCGGTACTTACTCAGGTAAGTACTCTATAAGTACACATACTGTAAAATAAAGTGCAACCAACAACGTCCAGAGTATATATTTACATATGTGTATTTTTATTCTCATCTTATTTTTTAATTGCCTGTGTACTGGAAGCTTGTGACACTAAAACAAATTCCTTGGATGTGCAAGCATACTTGGCAATAAAGCTCTTTCTGATTCTGATTCTATATTTTACATACAGTGAAAGGAAACAGATGTTGTCAAGCTCTAACAATAACAATTAAACACTATAAAAGTAGTCCTTGTTACTTGTGTGCTATATTTGAAGTCTGAAGCCATACATATATAAAAATATATAAAAATGAAGTCGTTATTTTGTGAAAATCTTTCCCTCTGCTGTAGCTCTCAAACTTTTTGCATACATTTAATATTGTTTATATTGAAGACAGTCTTCCAAAATGACAGGTTATGGAATGTGTCACTGTATGACGTAAAAGTGTGGCCAAGCACCGCCTCCGCAGAAGAAGATCAACCCTGCTTTTACATCGCTGCCTGTTTAGCCCCGCCCACTGATTTGCACACTTAGTCGGTAAATGGCAAGAGCGGCAAGCGGAGTTCTACGCAGAAACCAAATGATAAACTTTATATGATGAACTTTATTTTTAATGAAGTGCCAGACCATGTCAGTAAGAACTTGGTCCTTTGCTCACTTAATTTTACAGCGGATTTGTTTACAAACAAGGCACAATTCGATGCAGGATTTTCAGAAAGACTGAAACTAAAAGACGATGCTGTGCAGAGTGTGAATAACTTCTTTTACTACGTGGTCACTATTGCTTTGACTGTTATTACAGATTGTTTGATATGTACTGAGTATTTATGCATTTTTAACCTAAACCACAGCAGTGTCCGTCTGTGAAGGATGTAGGCTGTCAAACATACACAACTATTGTCCAATCAGAGCGGTGGTTGCTTATTTCCAAGTCTAAAATCCACCACGCCTATTCAAACAGAGCATTCCGACGAAGGGGGTCAAAACAGGGCATAAATTACTTCTATTTTTTTTTTTTTTTTTTAATGTAAAATCTTGATAACATTATAAGTGGACCTCAGAGAACAGTACAAAATAATAAATAAATAAATAAATAAATAAATAAATAAATAAAGGCAGTTCATGACCCCTTTGTAATCTGGCTACTATCCACTACCATATTGTTTGCATGGAATATTAAAATAGCGAAACTGTGTTTTGTCATCATTTCTTGGTAGATTCCTGATTGCATGATGTGACTGGATTATTAAAGCTGAGTTCGACTCATGGATGGCATCAGAAGCTATAGAAATGGAGTTCATTGCAGTCTGTATTTGCGCTGAATGTTATCTTATATAACCAACATACCAGCACTTAATTTTTTTGTGTACAGTGATAATCTGCCTTCACCAGCTTCCTCTGCAAGCACTCTGACAGACACTCAGCGAAGAGTAAGAAGATTTCAGGGGAAGGGCACTGCTGGTGCACTTCATATTAAAGTACTAGAGATTAGGGTGCTGATATTAGAGGAATTCAGAAACCATTTATGATGAATCCAGTCAAGTGGCCCATGAAACACATGTGACATTTTGAATTATGCCCTTCTCCTTATAAGAGCCAGAGGAAATAGCTCTTAGCGTTTGTGTCTCCAGATTATACTTGATACAGACCTGTGGTCTCTGGGACTGGGGGTGGAGGCAGTGATTTAACCACACAAATGAAGCCTGAATCCCTCCTCCTGATTCTACAGATTACAGAGCAGCCACAAAATCAGCCAGAAGAGGATTTGAGCTAAATACAACTGTCTAATTCAATTACTAATCCAGAGATTTATCGGACTTTAAAAACACACAATATGTTAGATATGTTAGCCAAAAATAAATAAATAAATAAATAAATAAATAAATAAATAACTTTGGGGGAAAGTGTAATCATTTCTACTGATAATTTATATAATGCCTTTTTACTTTACTTACATTTACTATAAATAAACTTTGCTACATAAAATTAAATATAAAACGTTAATATAAAATTTTCACTGAAAACAATGTTATTACACCTATTGCATACAATTACTTATAAAATTTTCTTTATACAATTATACAATATGCCTATACCAGTCTTGGTAACACTTTAGAATAATTATACACTAATAAAGTACTTAAAATCATTAACAAACTATTAGTTTATAGTGAATTCATAGTTTATACACTCTTAAAAATAAAGGTTCTTCACAGCGATGCCATAGAAGAACCTTTTTTTTTTCTAATTAGTTCCATAAAGAACCTTTAATGCCTGATCAGATTATTAAAAGGTAAGACAGAGATGGTTCTTTAAAGAAACTTTGACTGAATGGTTCTTTGTGGAACCAAAAATGGTTCTTCTATGGCATCTCTGTGAAGAACCTTTTAAGCACCTTCATTTTTAAGAGTTTAGTTAATGACAGAAACTGTATAGTTACCTGTAGTTAACTCTATACATATATTGAGTTATTCATTTACTGTCACTGCAGTTAACACAATTGTTAATGTTTGATTAGCTCGTGGTAAATGAATTGTTAATTGGTAATATGTTTTGTATGAGGTTTATGGTTAGGGTAAGGGGATAGAAAAAAACAGTTTGTACAGTGTAAAACGCAGTTTGGTTTAAAGCACTTAATTCTTTTTTTTTTCTTCCATTTTCCATCTACTTTTCTTCCATTACATCTAAAGTGAAAATTATTTGTGGGTAACAAGTTGTTGACAAATCATTATCTAACTCGTTATATGAGCTAATTAAACAATAATAATTGTGTAATTACAGTGACAATGAATTAACAACTCACTATTTGAATACAGTCTATTAATGTATTAACTACAGTTCATAAACTATGAATTAACTATGAATTAATAGTTTGAAAATGATTTGTAATAACTTTATTAGTGTATACTTGCTATAAAGTGTTACCCAAATCTTAAAACAAACAAACAAACAAACAAACAAAAAAAACAATTGTGAATATATGTTGTTTTAAGTCTTTATTATTCCATATTTTCATGAGTGTGGTTATTATTCCACACACACACACACACACACACACACACACACACACACACACACACACACACACACACATATATATATATATATATATAAAGTCTGTAAAAATATGTCTGAATTTACTATGGTAATATAACAGAATTTCTGTATTGCTTTTTTACAGATGTGAATATCTTGAATTAAGCATTGCATTGTTTAGTGTTTTAGGAAATGTCTGTAAATGTAATGGAAAATGTACTGATATTTTCTGCCAGAACATTATCCATTTTTTAATTTAATTTTATTTTTTTACTGAAAAATTTTCTTCTTACAGTGTGATCTTGAACCTGAAAATGTATTGATTTTTTTAATGTGCATATTTTATGTAATTTCTAAACCGTCATCACTGTTTTACTGTAGCTCACTTCTGGAAAAGCACCAGTAATCCTGGAACTTAGTGGCGTTGCTGCTTCTCTGTGATTAATCACTTATGGTATTTATCATTTGTAAGTCACTTTGGGCAAAAGCATCTGCAAAATAAATAAAATAGATTTTGTTTATGCATATATACACTGCAGGCTAAAAGATTATATAAACAGTCAGTTCTTTGAAATTAAAATTATTCATTGAAATCTATGACCATATGTAGTTTGAGTAAAGGCAGTTTTATAAATTAATGGCTGCTACAGTTGGTTCAGTGCTATTTTAAATTTTGTGACGTTCCCCTTAGAAAACACACATCATGAACAACTTGCAGCCTCTCAAACAAACGGACACCACAGGAAAACCTTCCACACGCCAAAATGGAGAAAACCTCTTCATTTCGCTCCCCGGGGAGGACAGAGGCAGAGAAATAGAGAAAGAGTGAAAGAAAAGAGAAGAAGAAGAAAATGTCTGCAGGCTATCCTAGGTAAATGGTTCTATTTTCCCTTCGGCAAAGGCCTCCATGACAATCGAGAACAGTAGCGTGAGCGCTGGCCTGTCTAATAGATCCCTACAGAGGGACTTGGGTTCCCCTTGGAGGAAGCGTACACCAGGCAGACCTGCAGTGCTCTGTTCAAGGTGTGACTGTAGGATATGAATGCTGAAGTACAGTCTACAGTGATTTGCAAGTTTTTTTTTCTTTATTTTTTTTTCAATCATCCACTTGTTTGGGTGTTTGATTGCGGTCTGTGGAAGCAGTTTTGGCACCGGACTGTACAACAGGTTAGATATGACCTGGATGCTGGATGCTACTGTGTGTTCCTATTGGCTACATACACAGTAAAAAGTGAGTAGTTGTTATTATACAGAGATATTCTGACTGACTTTCATTGGCTTGATCTAATTTAGTAAGTTGATCCAGACAAATACATAATAAAACCAGTTAATTGAGGCATTATCACAAAACGTGGAACATTGTTACTTCACAATACTGAACGTTTAGGCAAAACAAATACCTTCATATATATAAAGCTTACACTTCAGTTATATATCTATATATATATATATATATATATATATATATATATATATATATATGAAAATGTTTTTATTTTATATTTCATATGATTTATATATATGTATATGTGTATATATATACTATATATATATATATATATATATATATATATATATATATATATATATATAAACTCAAAACATCATATTTATTCAAATACACTAAAAAAATCAAACAGATACATTGTATTATGTTATTTATAACAATTGCAACATTGTTTTTTTTTAATTAAAAAAAATTCAGCAGTAATAATTTGTATATATGAAAGTATTAATATACAAAAATACATTAACATGATAAAATATACATAAATAATGTTAGACACAAATGAATATATGTAATCTAATATTATGTCATATATAACCATTGACAGGGTAACACTTTATAACTTTCATTAATTCATCAAATTGACCCCTGTACACTGCTGACCACTTACCAACCATTAAACTTACCCATACCACCAAACCTGAGCCTAACCTACCCGTATCAAACCTCAATAACAACAAACTCTTTTAATCATTGTATAGCATGGTTAAAATCGTTTGTAGAGTTTCAAGATGTGCATGATCATATGAATTAGAAGTGTAATGACATTTATAAACATTTTAATTTACATGAAATGCAAATTATTAGGTAATATTTAATACGTTTATTAGTAAACATTAACAAGCACATTATTTCACGTTTCTAGATATGGGAATACATATTAACTAATTATCCATTAAGCATTACATAATGTTTGTTAATGCATTATTATTTATCATCATTTATTAATGAAACTTATTATAAAGTGTTACCTAATTATTTGTTTTATTATTAAATGTGGTTGTTTTATTACTAATTTAAAATAAAACGCTATATTTATAAAGCATACTAAAATTGATTAATAGAGCCTGTAGAGTAACAATGTCATCCAGTGCATTTTAACTCCTTATACTTAAGATTTGCAGAGATTTTATTTTTATTTTTTATGTTTTTACTGATGTAAATGTTATTTACTGATGTTTTTATTTATTTATTGGTAAGACATTAGTTGGCACATAAAGACACAGTTTTAAAATTCCTATGAAGGAAGTGTATACCTTTTTATCTCTCTCTTTCTCTCCTTCTTGTACTATTGAAAACCTTTCAGCTTTTATAGAGCTAATCTGACAGGAAAATCTTTGAGAGGCTGCACAGACTAACTGCCCAGAGATTTCAACTGTCTGCTCTGGATGCCGAAATCGCTGTGCCCTGGATTCCTATTAGTCAAAACACCCCGAGCCTGTCCTTTTCAAACACACACACACACACACACACTTACACACCTCCCCATGCAGCACTGGCCAGGAGTGAGATGCCTGTCAACCTGTAGCATCTCTGACTGTCAAACTGAGCCTGTTATTTAGCACCCTCCTCCTGAAACACACACGCACACACTCACCCTTCAACTCTTCACTCTGTTTTAAATTGTTTTTCAGATGTTGTCAAAAGTGCTCAAAATGACTGACAATACATTTAGTGTTGTGTAATGAGACTGAATACATGGATACTAATTTAAGGTGCTTTTTCCTTTTCAGTGCTGGTTTGCTTTTGACACCAGAGCTTTTTGTGTCTAATCTGATGGACTGGCAGAAATGTAAAAGTCATTACTTACATTGTAGAATTGTTTCCGAGTATGTCACGCTTGTCAGCCGCTGTGAAGTATGATTTCACAGCGTGATCTGAGAACAGGTGTTCATGAGCTCTATAGTCTATCTGAGCATGTGTTGAACAAAGGGCATGGATCCAACATTATTTCAATAGTATCATTTGATAGAAAACTAAATCTAGGCTCAGTACAAAAAGAATGTGGAGATGATCTGCTTTCTGAATTGTAATTTTAATGCATCGGAAAACAGAGAACGCCTCAGTCATCTCAGATCCCTCTTAACACACAAAACAAACAATTCATTTTTAAAGACCACCCTAAAAGTTAATTTAAAAAGTATATGAATTTGAATATGTATTGTTGTTTGTTTGTTTGTTGTTAGAAACGAATATATATATAAAAACACACTATTTGAAAATAATATTTACAAAAACAAGAAGTAATTAACATGTATGAATTCATGATTTATTAATGAGTTATCAATAAAAGGTTTCTTAGCTGTTTTCTTTATCGAAATACCCTAAATATAAATTACATCTAAAATCTAATCTATTTTTTTGTTTTGTTTTTGCAAATACATTAGAATTTCAAACATCTAAAATTAAATATATTAATAAATTTAAAAATATTATAATTGGAAGTGGAACAAGAGTACACATTTTCATAACATTTTAAAATGTAATAAAAAACAAAATGCAACGTTATTAAAATTATTATATAAGTATTATCCTCTTTTTTTCTTTCTCTCTCTCTGCCATCTTTTTCAGTGCTTTGGGAACACATCTTTTGGAAATGAATGAGGCATTTTTGGAGTAGGGTGAAATGTTAAGGTGTGTAAAACTATATTATAACTATGGGATGTTATTACACTGTTATTACACACTTAGATATTTAAAAGAATAATTGTGCTAGCTGCAATCCTGTTAATTTGTTCTCACATGCCAGCCTATAATTTAACATAATAGCACACTTATCTTAGAGATCCGTTCAGTCGCCACACTGTCTGAAAGATGAGACCAGACCGGAGCTCGTTGACTACCTTTGCTGAGATGTGAAAACTCGTGTCATACTGTACGCATGAATCTTTTTTTTTTTCCTCTCTATCTTATGGTGCCTTTCCCACAGGGAACCAGACCAAATCCTGCCATTAGTTGCTCCCAAGTTTGGTATTGACTTTTTCGGAATAACAGCTTTGCAGCCATGGCGTGATTTATGATGATGCACATTATTGATCACTTAAGGAGATATTAAGGTATTCAGAAATAAACGTGATGGTCTCATCATGGACGGCACGAGCGGCGCCAGGCCAGAGGAAAGTCTTTCAGCATTAATTAGCACGTCTGCGGATTGCTTTTTCCTCTGACTGTCTCAGTACTTTTAGTGAGACTCGTGTGAGATGTAGCCTCAAAAAAACATGCTGACCATTAGTCTGTTTCTCAATAGCAAAAAATCGGATGACATTTAATTATAAACATTTGGACTCATAATTGCTCATAAAGTGCAGTAAGTTCATGTTTTTTTTGGCTTCAAGCTTCAACACTATTTTAAAAAGATTTGTGAAATTACAAAAAAAAAAAAAAAAAAAAAAAAAAAAAAAACAGGGCCAAAAAATTACATGCTGACATTGTTGTATTGTTTAAACTGCATTATGCTACGGCGCTGAGGTCCAGAGGGCACTTGGGAATCAACCAGGCCAGGTAGATTTCTGCTGCTTTAGCAGAAAACTCCATTGAGAAGTTGTTAATTTTTTAGCCCAGAGTTCACAGGCTGAGAGACACGAGGAAGACATCGGTCTCGACAGTCTGGAACCGCCTTCATTTGAGCTGAAGTGGAAATTACTGACTCAATCAATAAACAAAGCCAAAGTGTTGAAATATTTATCTGCATGCTAATCCATCTCGGTCTATTATCTAAACATCACTCTTCCACGTTTGGAGTAATTCTGAAAGCCATTTATGGATGTTAGTACACCTCCTGATGGACGCTGGGCCACGTAACCCTCAGTGTGGAGCCATTAGTCCCTGCTGGTGTCAATAAGAGAGAGGAAAGATCCGGAGGCGTCTCCCACCCTGAGTCAGCAGCATCATACGAGAGCAAACTTACTAACATTTCTTCAGTGTATTTAGATGAACATTTACAGAACATGTATTGACATGGTAGCACTGTAATACCTTTCATTAGCATGTCTAATAAATCAGTAGCTGATTCAGTTATATTTATAAACATATGTGGATTTGTATATATAATAACTAATGAAAGATTTGGGAATTACATGTTTAACAGTGTAATAATAAAGAAATGATTGAATAAATTAAACTATTATTTGTTTATTGTTAGTAAACCATTTGAAAATAAGATTTACTGTACTTAAGCAGCAATGAATTAACATATGAACCATTGACTTCTATTATAAATAACAGGTTTGTTAGCAGTTTTCTTATCCAAACAATATAAAAATGGAAAATAAACGATTTTCTACTGAGCTGCTCTTTCACAGCCCTAATGTGAATACAATTATCTTCTCTATTTTAAATGATTTGATTAATAAAACATAATCTAATTTCAGGAATTCCTTTTAGTAAGTAATACACACAGACAAAAGGAGATAATCAAATCAGAATTTGAGGTGGAGCTTCATATTGTGCTTATAAAATCGCCTTGGAAAAATTAGCAGATGCAGAATGCCAGGTTATACTGTAGTAATCTGCTCTGGGTTTACATCTAAGCTGTATAATTCCCTAAGTAAGAATTTAAAGTTCTGGTGTAGTGAATTTGGTCACATTTCTTTTTTTTTAACAACAACAACAACAACAACAACAATAATAATAATAACAATATAACATGTTATTTATAATGCATTCATCTTTACTAATAATAATATTATTTAAGAAGCTGAAATGGAATAGCATCTGTATTTTAATTAAATTTTAAGAAACCACGTCATTCTAATTTGTGCTGTTTACTGTAAAGTATTTCCCCACTATTTTAACTTTAACAAATTGTATAAATGAATATTTATGTTAACACTTTACAACAAACTTCCTTAGTTAACCTTAGTTACATTAGTCAGTATGAACCTTAATCATAGTTAGTTTTAATTTCAACATGTACTAATACTTATTTAGAATCAAAACTTGTATCTGTTAATATTATTTAATGAACCTGAGATCAAAACTTGTATCTGTTAATATTATTTAATAAACCTTGGTAATGAAAAATTGGTTTTTTTTTAAATAGATTTATAAATGATTTAAAAATTATTTTGTTCATTGTTAATTAATGCATTAACTTAAAGAAAGTTCATGTAAAGTGTTACCTTTATTATTTACAAATATTTTTGATTTAAAGGTGAATATCTAGAATCTAAACTGTAAAAACAACACATAACCAGAAACACACAACTACTATGGATTGGTTGAGTGAGTGATTTATGCATTGGTTAAGAAAACAGAAGTACTATAACAGGAGGAAATATTGTTAGGGATTATTTAGTGTTTTAATTGTGGTTGAAACATGGCTGCTGTCCACTACCTAAATCTACGTTCATTTTTTCCAGCCAAGAATATAACCGCATATTCAGGATTGTGGGAACCATATGAAAAAGTTAAAACAACAACAGCAACAACAACAGTGATAACAGTCATATCAAAAAGGGATTAACCACTCTTATGAATACTGGGGGAGATGTGTCCAAATCTATGTTAGCTAGGGGCATCATTCCAGGAAAAATATTGCTTTACTATTTCCTTTCAGCTGCAAACCTTCTTCACTTCCAGTCTGTTTGTCTCTAGACTCAACCCTGTCTGTGTTTTAAAGTGTGTATGCATGAATTTCCCGGTCTGTGTTATTGTGTGTCCTGTTTTAGCTGAAGAGTCTAGCCTAACAGTATTGAATAATGTGTATTGAGTGACTGTTTGCATGATATATTAAATCTGAACTCAGTCTGAGAGTTAAGCTTTCTGTCTAGCATTCATTCCCCAGCCGCATAAGCAGATTTAAAGCTGACGGTAATGACGAGGGTTAAATACCTGGTGAAACAGTCTTCTTGTGTAGCTTTAGCCATAAGACCTCTGTAATAAGACTCTGATGAAGGTTTAACTAATCCCATTCCATTTAATATAGATATTTCCCTGGAACCCAAGGGACCCCTGGTAAACAGGTCGGGGCTATTGTGTTTACCATGCGTATCCAGGCAGTAATCAGCATTCATGGTGTCGTCGTGGGTTTGCATGGCTATACTTTTCAAACACTGTACTGAAAAGGTTAATGCTGCGGCATTTCATAGTTGATGACACTTAATAAAGATTCATTCCATTCATACTCCAGGAGTAAATGGTGTCAGCAATTCTTAATTACAGGAGGTTAATGAGGTCAGCCCATACTGTGAGGAACTGATGAAACAGTCTTTTATTTAGAAGGTGGATTATTCTTCATACTGCAGAGAATCGGATGTCTCCAAAGGCATTAAAGTTGGTGGATCCAAACAAATTCACAAAATAGTTATACTTTTGTGCAAAGTATTTCAGAAATCTGCATCTTATTTACTAACCACTCACAATCCAATTTAACTGGGCCCTAAATGCACAGCAGGTATTTAAATCAACTCATTGTTACTCTTCGCAAACACAACTGCTTTCTATGTAAATTAGGCTCATTATAGATTACGCGTCATTGACAAAACTCAGCAGTATTTGCCTGTTGCAATTGACTTTGCAGCATTACTGCCCGCGGAAAGCAAGACGAAAGTGCAATTTCATTTAAAAGATATGTTTTGCGATCATGGTGGGGAATCGGGCATGTATCCAGAATCATTGTGCAGACAAACACACTTCAAGGCTTTTAAAGAGCAGATTCAGGTGTCTGGACTGTAGTGGTGGATAAGTGCTGTACAGTTCCAGTAAAGCATGTCATATCATAGTAGTCTGCTATATTACCCAAACCTTAGCAATCGAAAACTGGTCTGCAAGAGACTAATAATTAAGGAACTGCCATGATAACATTGATTTCACTGTGAAATTGGAGCAAAACATCTGTTATAATTAAAATCTGAGCTATATCTTGCTTGAAATGTGTATTAAAACAATTAAAAATGCATGGATATTACTGAATAACCACCTACACTTAGCTGGGGAAATAAATAATGAAAAATGTCCAATTTCCAATGATCTACACAACAAAATTGTATTTCTGCTCTTTGCTTTTGAATAATGAAATTCTCTGAAATGTGTAATCTACTAAATTAAATTATGTAGGGTAAATGTAAACCATTTTGCTGTTGACATTACTAAAGCTGTAGTTCCCAGCATGCTTTGCATATGACTATTTAGCATGCTATTTATATGCAGAAACTGACTGACTGATTGAAGTGCATATAATATGCCATTTGTTTGTGTGCATATAATACAAAAATTTTGGCATACATATAATACACACCTACCCTGGACCCCTAAACCTAACCATGATGTAATAGAGCACAATTCTATATAAAACACAACAGGGGATTTAACATAAATTTAACATTTAATGTTAAAATGTATGTTTTTAATGTAATCTTCACACTTTAAATACATTGATCAGTTCAAGAATTATGTATGCAATTTTCTATTATTTATTTGAAAGAATTGAATGAGCAGCTGCATGTCCATCCTTGTATTGTTCAACTGGTTGAGGCTGATATGAATTTAAAAAGTAATTAGTGATAAGCAATGCAATCTTATTACACTGTTGAAGATGTAATTAGTAGCTAGTAATTAATGACTTTTTTAAGAATAACTTACCCAACACTTCTAGCTAAGTATAATGTATTTCAATACTGAAAAAAAAAAAAAAAAAAAAAAAAAAAAAAAATATATATATATATATATATATATATATATATATATATCAAATTAAGTGAATTATTCTTGTCAGAGAACCATATAAAATAATCTGAGACTACTTAAATTCATGATGTTGCAATTACTTGAAAAAAAAATCACATTTGCATATCTTAACTTATTTAATCATTTAAATACAACACACTTTTTTCAGTGAATGGAGAAAATGTGGTGCAGCAACATGTAGGTATTTTTACAGTATTTACCAGCAGGGGTTGAAAAGGCCATGCTAACTAATAAATCTTCACCCCTTTGGGTATAAAACAACTAGACAACCTGACAACAAATATGTTATTTTGCATACAGTAAACCTGAGTTTCTGCACATGTGCCAAGGTGAGAGCTATAATTTGACATATTTACAGCTAGTGGCCAAACAATTCAAGTTCACTCTCCACAAATCCAGAAGTGTTGTTCTTGTAATTCATCACAGTCAGCTCAGCCAGTGACCTCCCTTTGTCTTCCTCTGGCTCCCTGCATCTCCCTGTAACCCAATAGAGACAGAAATAAGATCAACACCACTCTCCACTTGACTCAGTTCATCCCAGTCCTGACATCAAACGCATCGATTGAAGAGCCTCCTCTAGTGAAGGTGAAGTGATCAGCACAACCATCGATTTCTCACATCACTACTGAGCTGAAAGCAAACACTAGTCACTGTCAGAGACGGCTCCCTCCGAGGGGCATGAACACAAACCTCTTAAATGTGAAAAACCACTAAATATCTTTTGGCCTGGATGTATGATGTGATGGTTATTTCCATTTAATGAAAAGTATTTTCGATTTAATATATTACATTGAGAGAGAGAGAGAGAGAGAGAGAGAGAGAGAGAGAGAGAGAGAGAGAGAGAGAGAGCAAATTCTATCATCATCTACACACCCTCATGTCTTTCAAAAACTAGCTGCATTCATGAAGCACCGAAGGAGTTATTTAGAGCAGAATATCTTAACTTCTGTTTAGATACTGTGGAAACAGTTACACTGAGGAAATAAAAAGGTGTAGGATTTATGTTTAAGCAAGTTTTACTGGTTCCACAATATTGTGAGTAAACTTCACCAATAAAACTACAAGTAACACATTGAATCAAACATGCAAATTGAAATCGATGTAAAAAGTAAATAGCATTTTCTTGTAACTCATACCCCAATAATCATAGTTTTATTTACAACTTTGTTTTTGTTTGTTATTTTTGATTACTTTTATAGTGTATACATGTTTCCCACTTTTTTCTTTGAAATCGAAACACACACACGCACACACACACACACACACACACACACACACACACACACACACACACACACACACACACTGACACACTCACATTGTGTTTCCATGTTTTATTGGGACATTACATAGGTGTAATGGTTTTTATACTGTACAAACTGTATTTTATTTCACCCTACGCCTAAACCTATCACTCACAGAAAACTTTCTGCATTTTTAGATTTTCAAAAAACTTAATTCTGTGTGATTTATAAGCTTGTTTCCTTATAATTGAAAAATCTCTCCACATTTTCTTATTTGGTGGTATTAATTTTCTTGTCAAGGTGGAATTTTTGTGTTTTTAATGTGTTATTTTGGGGACATTTGTGCCTCTATAATGTGATAAATACCAGGTACACACACACACACACACACACACACACACACACACACACACATATGCAAGTCATTCAAGTTTGGAACTACTTGAGGCTGACGAATGATGGCACACATTCCCTCATCAATATGTGAAGATACAGAGACTGAACATAAATATGACAGTTTCATTGTGAGAACATGTTGAGAGCTTGTGTCCTTCATTGCATTCAAGGACACGCGTGCCAAGTGCGGCTCGTGTTATTAAATTAAATATTAAATATTAAAACCACAGGCCCTCAGGCTATGACTGGCACCTATATCATGTTTAGGAAGAGGGACAGGTTCTTTGTCTAACGGAAGCACACAGGTGATTTTTTCAGTACTTCTGACATCCTCTTTCTATCTCTGGAACCTTCTCCAGCGTGGAAAGAACATGCTTTCTAACAAAGCACACAGACCTCTGAATAACTGCTTTGTTAGTTTAGTGCTTTCATTTCTGCATGTCCGAGCATCTGTAATCTGTTGTAGTGGTTTATGTTCTGGCGCTGAATTATCCAGATGCATGCACAAAAGAACAATTGTTGTTCACGCAGCTTCTGTTGAATATTGATGTCAGATTTTAGGACAAAATTATATTGTTGTTTTTAATAATTAATTATGATTGTTGTCTTTTAGACTGGTTTTAGTGTAGAGACAAAGAATGATCTCATTCATATTCATAAGTTTTTGTATGTAAAGTGAACACATACATTTTTCTCATTCATATTCAAAAGTTAAAGTTATGTTATTATTATTGTATTGTTATTATTATTTTTATTATTATTATTATTATTACAGGAATCTCTTTGCACATTTTTGCTTACTTCCTCAGATTAGTGGTGGTTTTGTGGCACGCAGTGAACAGGCTGAAGTGCAGGAAGTCTCAGCGTCAGTATTGTTAGATCTTCCTGGTAGTGACGGTAAGATGCTAAAGTGTGCTGAAGGGAGTCATATCCATTTCATATATTTCATGACCTCCATAATGTACCAGACGCAAGGTTAAAAGCAGAGCTTTAATTCCATCCAAATGGCTGAAGTAATATTTCACATGTACTTTGTGTGTTTATATGTCAACATGCAATAGCATTCAGAAACTGACATCTTTTTCTGAGTGAAATTCAACGAGAAAAAAATTGCAAGAGTGGGATTTAATGTAATCCATTAGGAATATATTAGATGGTGATATGACAGGTGGTTGGAGGGTAGCCTATATAAAGGTGTCAGTTTTATTTTGTATATTTGAATATCGTAACAGCAGTTTTGTAATGTTATAAATTCTCCTGTTCAGAATATTTATCTTGTTTTTCAGTTCAAATAGCTAAGCATTCTAAAATCAAGACACACATACTTAAGAAGAAAATTAAGATATGGTATTTTTGTGTATATTTTTTTTTTTTTTTTTTTTTTGTTTGGAAAACTAAATTGTAAGATAAATTTCTTTGTTTATTTTTTTTTTTTTCTTTCTTTCTTTTTTTTTTTTTTTTTTTTTTTTTTTTTTCTTTCTTTCTTTCTTTTATTTCTTTCTTTCTTTCTTTCATTAAAATTACTATTCATTTATGTTGTCATCCAATATATGGGTACATGAAAATAATAGTAGAAATAATCTATACAGCTAATTATAATGGTTACAAATGGATTATTAACTCTCTTATACTATACATATATATATAATATATATAATATATATATATATATATATATATATATATATATATATATATATATACTATACATATATATATATATATATATATATATATATATATATATATATATATATATATATATATAAATATATATATATATATATATATATATATATATATATATATATATATATATATATATATATATTTATTTGTTTGCCCTTTTTCCATTTAGTTAAGTAAGCACACACCCACACACACGTACACCTGCATGACAGAGCATATCTGCAGGAACTTCTGAACTTGTTGTTGGTAGTTCTTGAAAATAATCTCCTGAAGAGAGATGAGTTTCTCCAGTCCCATCATTCCTTTCTCAGAAATTCTTGTTGCCACCCTCTTTGCTGTCATGGTTCAGTGAATTCTCTGCCTCCATTGCTGCCCATGAATCTAAAGTGAGTGCGGTTTAGCCCCGCCTCCTCAGACAGCGGCGACTGTCACACGGCCCGTATCGCTCCTTAGCACTTATCACCAACTGATTAACATTTCAGCTCTCGCACCCCACAAACAATATGTAAACTTGTAACATGAAGTTCAAGGAGAAGAAGTCACTGATCATTCTTGATGCTTTTACACAATGTCATGCAAAACAAAAATTCTCAAAATTTTACAAGTACAGCTATTTAAAAAGCGGGTTACATTTCCTCTACACTTTCATGAAATATTACACTGAAAGAAATACATACTTCATTAGATGCCACGCAGGTATTCAATCAGACTTAAGTGAATCATGAAGAAAATTAATCATGTATGATTTAATTGATCAATAATGTATTGAAAATGAATCATTAATATTATTGACAATCAAATAATGTATTGAAAATAAATCATTAAAGATTGAAAATAAATCATTAAAATTATTGACAATCAAAATTCACATTAATTTCTTGTGAAAGAAGCCCTGATTTATTTTTATTTTTATTATAAATCAAGCCACACTCATTTTTTTTTAATTAATGCATTATGTTGTTGTCTATAAACAGATTACAAATGACTAGACACTAACCCAGTATTTTAACCCAGTATAACAAGCAATTACAATTATAGATCAAATGTAATGTTTTAAATATTTTAGATGTTAAATTAGCTATTATAATTATAAGTATTCATATTATCATTGCATTAAAATTGTTTTAAATAGTTTATCAGCAAATACAATCAACATTTGGTCCCAAATTAACGTAGAGCTTATTTTTAGCCTAACAGCTTAATTTAAGATAAATCTGCAACCGTGGTTTTTTTTAGCCTAACAGCTTAATTTAAGTTTGTCATTCATCTTATTTATTTTTAAATTGTTTTGGTTAAGCTATAAAATAGCAAATTCACATAGTTATACTATTCAGTCATGTCCCATATTTTGATAAAAGGGATAGAATGTTGAATAAAACATTTTCTATGCATTTAGAATTTCTTTTCACTCACCATTCGTTGAAAAAGAATATAAAATGGACTTTTTACTACAAAATTTACTAAGCTCTCTTTGTGGAAACTGCCTGTTGTTTTTATATCTGTCAAACACTATTTGTAATCGTAGATGTTTTCTACCTCGGATTAGTTATTTGTATCTGTTCTTAATGAATATCTGACAGGAAAAAAAAAAAGAATCTTAAACGACTGAAAGAAAGATTTGATAAAAGGCTTTACTGGTTACTGTACCTCAGTTGTAATATATCTTGAACTCCTGTGTGATGGAACTAATGGGAGAGTATATATTTAATTCATGAACCTGGTCTAATTTCTCTCCATCAAACATTTGTATTTTTTTTCTATGTTTCCACTAATTTTATGATCATCAAATAGCTTTAATTACACACTTTCAAAGATTCTTCAGAGATATTTTTGCCCTCCAAAGAGCAAGACAAGATAACAGACTGGATGTTATATTTAATAATAAAAAAAAGTGTACATGGCAATTACTCTGCCTGACTAACAACTACATTAAAAAATAAATAATTAAGACAAAATACAAAATAAATCAGATGTTAAATATGGCTGTGAAGATACATTAGAATGTGAAAATGTCTTTATTTGGTGATTTAAATGTCTTTGTTAATTTGAAGTCCCCTGTTATTTTTTGCGCATAAATAGTTATTTTAATTACAGTTTCCTAAGCATGCTCATAATTCCATTTCTTTCCCTGTGGTACTGTAAAGGCAGTCAGTGACCTCTTTCACACTTGTTTTTATCTCAGAATAAATCAGAAATTAGAGACAACAATCTTAAATGGAGTGAAATGGTGTGTAACAGGTTAAAATATGCTTTTGCTCTCTGAAAAAGAAAACAATGAAACATTCCCTGAATGAAAATGAAACCATTAAACACGGAGACACACATTCGGTAGGGTAATGGCTTCCATTAGAGCATATTAGCCTTGCCTTTTTTTCATCTGCCTTAATTTTCAATTGATTCATTTTCAATATATTTTAGCGCCACTTCAATGGCCGTGTTTTGAGATATTATTTAAAGCTTGATTAGAGTCTTGTTCTTTATGGAATTTTAAGAAGTTCCATTAAATCCTGGGATACGTGGTTCTGTTTTGAAGGAAAATACGTCACTCTGACTTCACAGTTTGCTGGCAAGCTTTCACTCCTCAAATACCATAAAATAGTTCTCATGCATTGAAATGTTAGGGAATGCTAATTACCATAAAATAGTTCTCATGCATTGAAATGTTAGGGAATGCTAATTTCCGCTGGTAAAGAGTTTTCTTGTAGATGATTGCTCATGGATTTTATTTCTTACTATGTATAATATATTGCTGTGAATGGTTCTGGAGAGAGGCTATTTTTTTGTCATTTTTCGGACAAGGCACAGTTTGTTTAAGCTTTAAAGTCAACATGAATTTTTTTTTTTTTGTTTTTTTTGCAAGTTATTCCAAAGAGAGAGAGAAGAGATGTCTGCAATCTTTGTTTGTTTTCTTTTTCCACATTATATTTATGTTTCACACATTATCAGTATAAAATGGGTTGTGAATTCAATTTCATGTTGACTTAAAAGCTAGTTATGCCATTTTCATCCTAGCAAACACAAAATGTCCCCTCTATCCAACAGACATCACAGAAATAGGTGTCCTGAGAAATACCAGTGTCTCTGTGACGGCCCTGGGTTCTGTAAAAACAGCACAAAAATATGACCCATCATCATCATTTCAGCCCATCAGAAAACTTGGAGGCGCCTCTCTACCTGAGAATTGTTTTGAGCGTTTGGGTTTGCTGACAGCCGGCTGACTGACATGTCTTTGGAGGGCTGGGTTGTGAATTGAGGAGACTGTCATTCACTGTCATGGCTCATAATGCTTATAGCGGTTTGAAAAAGAGCTCCGTTGTGCTTCCCAAAGGAATTAATTAAGATAATTAATCAATAGGAGAGACCAGAGATGGTTGTAACAATTTTTACTTTAATCATTTGTAACTTATTTCTTCATTAATTTGTTTGTTTGTGTTTGTTTAAAACTATTTTCCAAATTCCACCCATTTCATAATTTGATTTCTTTATTTCATAATTTCTAGAAATGTTTTTCTAAAATAACAAAAACATTTAAATAACAACAACAACAATACAACTTATAATTTAAAAACCTGAAATATTACTAAGATGCTATCTTATGTTTAAAAGATATAACATTTGCCTAAGATTAAGATTTTTTTCCCCTTCCTTCCTTCCTTCCTTCCTTCCTTCTTTACTTCCTTCCTTACTTACTTACTTTTACTTCCTTCCTTACTTTTCCTTAAAAGATATAACATTTGCATAAGATTTAGTTTTTTGTTTTCTTCCTTCCTCCCTTCCTTATTGCATAAAATGCATATTTAATATTCATAATATTTATAAAAGTAATATTTAAAACATACGTAATACATATGTTTAAAAGATATAACATTTGCCTAAGATTACGATTTTTTTGCTTACTTCCTTCCTTTTCCTTCTGTCCTTCCTTACTTTTCCTTCCTTGTTTATTTCAAGTCATTTTCTCAATTCCAATCCATTTCATAATTTTATTCAAAAAGGTATCAAATTGAGTTTATTATTAATAAATTATAAAAAATGCATATAAAATACTACTATCACATACACCACCACCACTACTACCACCACTACTACTACTACTATAACAACAATTTTCCCATTTTAATAATTTGTTAGAATGGTCAGAAAATAGAGAATAGATTTTATTATATAACATTAATAATTTAATAATAATAATAATAATAATAATAATATAAAAATCTGAAATATTACTAAGATACCATCATGTATTTTATGAAATATTTAGCAGATGTCATTATTGAACTGCTGTAGCCCGTATGTTTAAAAGATGTAAGATCTGCATAAGTAGGGTGACCAAATGTGCCATTTTCCCAGGACATGTCCTGGCCAGGATTTCTATATAGCCTAAAATATCCAGGTTTTGGCTTTGGTTTCCTGTTTTCATACTTAATAAAGGTAATGATTGTTTGACCAATAACATGCAGACATTGTACTTAATCGACCAATCGTGGTGCGTGAGAAAGTGGGATTTATAGAAAACAGTCAAAGCGATGCAAGTACGTGTACATATTAGTGTTCGACTTAAAGCAGCACTGAGCATACCGACCGGTGTATGTCATCAAAGTACCGTGAGAGCGATTCAAAAGCGCAAGAAGCCGTCTGCTCTCTAGAGCTCTCATGGTACTTTGTCATATAACAATTGGTCTGCCCAGCACAAGCAAAGCCAAAACATGGATATTTTAGGCAATATAGAAATCCTGGCCAGGTCGTGTCCTGGGAAAATGGCACGTTTGGTCACCCTATGCATAAGATACTATTTTTGGCCGTTCAGAATGTCATTCTTTACACCAATTAGCAGTAATACTTATAAAGCATCACCTAAAGGGCAGACATGACATCAAACTCATAAAAAACCTGAACAAATCTGAGCAAATGAGTCCAGTCAATTTCAGATGATCATTCACAGCTGTGTTGTGACATCATAGTGAGATCCAGATGCGACTGAAGCACACAACATGACATTTATTGAGAGGCTAATTTCAGACTCTTCAGGATCAGGCTGCAGACATCAGGACCACACTAAAGTGCACTTATTTCTAACCTTGTGTGATACATAAAACTACATACCCATGGCAAAAATGTACTGCTTTATGGAGTACTGAATTGTATTAAGTATGAATGTTTAAAAGTAATGAAAAGAAATGGCAACAATTTTGTAGAGGGACCAATTCTTAATTTTTAACTAGTTGCTTATTAGCAAGCCTATTATTATCATATTGGCTGTTTATTAGTACTTATATAGCATTTATTTTACATGACTATATTTAACATCCGTAATCCTACCCAATACCCAAACTTAACATCTACCTTACTAACTGTTAATAAGCAGCAAATTAGGAGTTTATTGAGGCAATATTTAATGGTTTGTTAATAGCGAGAATCAGATACTTAAAATAAAGTGTGACTAAAGAGACAGAATGAGTTGGAGAATTTAGATGTTAGGGAATACTATAATGCATGGCATTCAGATATTATATCTTAGATCCTTTTTGATGAATTGAAAGAATTTGATGTGAAATGTTTGGATTCATATTATAATCTCTGTTCATTGATTGCACACTGCGGTGTCTTGGCAAATCTGAGACACTGTTCTGACATTCAAGAGGTTATAGTACTGTGGTCTGTTTCTCAAGAGCCTTAAAAATGATGTTATTTCATGAATGAAAAGTCATTATTTGCTGAACATTTTGTCATCTACAGCAGGTCTGGCTCAAATGTGTGATGGCTGACAAAACAGAAAACATTTGATTTGAAACACCATGAGGACAAGTGAAGTATTTTTAGGGTGAAAATTTCCAAAAGTCTCTGTTTGCTCTCCATTTATTCTCAGTGCTGTAGAAGAAACAATTGAGGTGGGAAAAAATCTTATTTGTGATTTTCTTTCCTATTGGAAGCTTCACAGCTAAATTGCTTGCCTTGACAGGTAAAGGATGATGATATTTAAGGGGAAGAAAACACAAGGTGACTTGTTCTACACCAAATTGGGTTGAGATTTTTTTTTTTTGTTGTTTTATTTTTTAGATGTGTTTTTTGTGTAGACAGCGATCGATGTGTGTGCTGAATAAAAATATTTTTTTTTTTTTGTAAATATTTGGAAAGGGGAAAAAAAAATCTGAGCTTTGTTACTCCTCTGAATGTTCGATTCACCCTGAAGTACTTTTCCGTCACTTTTCAGAATTTATTCTTCTAATCCTAAAATAAAACAGATTCGAATGCATGTTATTCATAAATCTGGTCACATGAATTGAGCAGTCCCTGATAAATGCTGTATTATAACCCTACACATCACTTCTGCCCTGAATCCCAATAAGGCTAAACAAAACCACAGAGAGATTATTTGCCCTGATCACCCGATGGTTTAGTCGCCTGATGCTCTCTCGCCATCAGCAAGGCAATTCATAATCAATATTCACACAGAAAGCACAACCTGTATTCAAGGTTGTGCTCCGAACCTGATTAATTAATGACGCTGCGTTGTGTCCCTGTTGACTTCATGATGATCTTTCAAAGGCAGAATACAATAAAAGATCTAAAAGGTGAAGCTGTGACCTCAAGTGTGGAAAGTTTCTGACTATTATTATTATTTTATTTTTCTTGGAATGAATGAATGAATGAATGAATGAATGAATGAAAAAAATCTGTTCAGGACAAAAATTCACGTGCAAAGACCTTAAAAATGCCTTCTTAGTAACCATGTTACGTTCATATAGTTTATATTTTTGTACAGTAATCAATACAAGTTAATAAAAACATTTCCAATAATAATAGTAACAATCGATTGTCTTGACTAACTTGATTGTCTTGCAACTGTTAAATAATTATTTTAATTTAATTATCGTTTCAGAAATTATAAAAATGTGACAAATGACTTTTTAAACCATTATTTTCTTCCTTTCTTTAATTATTAACAATGATTTTCTTTCTTTCTTTCTTTCTTTCTTTCTTTCTTTCTTTCTTTCAGAAAATCAGAAATTAAAAAATTCAGAATTTTACTGACGATACTTTTCTTTAACCTCTAGAGACAGTTACACCTTCTAGACATTTTTATGTTACAATTAATTAGTGTACTTTTAACTCTACCTAAAATTTGCCTAACAATCAAAATACAGAGCAGACTGTGTGTAATATTGTTTCATACAATGCAAAGCTTTTTTTTTTTTTTGTGATCAAGGGACTGGACACAAAATAATAATAAAAAAAAAAAAAATTAAAGCAAATTATTAATATATTACTGTTTGAAATGTTTGCAGAATTCACTCTGCCTTATCATATTACTATTAAAGCTACTATTAGACAAATGTCTAGATTTCAGTGTATGCTACACAATATTTATTAAGCAGTAAGCCTGAATGCTATTCTGCACATAACCTTTGTCTCGTCTTTGACTCTTATGTCTCCTAAAGGAGTTGTGAGGATTTCAGATGACTTCAAAGAGGTGCAGGGAAAATTTCTGGGTTACGTCAGCAGGTGCAGTGCAGGGAGCTGTCTGAGAGAGACTTTCTGAAGACTGATAGTTTCAAACAGGACTTCAGAGAGACAGGTTCAAAACTTCATAAACTGCAGTTTTTCTCCAGTAAATGAACTTGCGGTTCCCAGGTGCACTGCCCTCTAGCTAGAATGCAGCAAACTGTTCTCAGGCTGTTTATGAGGGTTCATATTGCAGTTTATGTATCAGCTTACAGCACTTTTCACTTTGATGTGCATCACCAGCTTAAATAGCATAAACATGCCAAACCACCGAGATAAAAGAGCGATGAAATACTGTCTCAGTTTTAAAATGGATTGGCTCCCGTATCTTTACACAAGCAATCAAATACGCACTCATGTTTCTAATCGCAAATAACAACAAATTCGATTAGACAAAAAATTCACATTTATTTATTGTTAAACAAGTGTAGAACTTTACATCCTTTGTAGAGATGGGCTCCTTATGTTTATCAGAGATGGGCTTTTTTTATTATGCTTATGAAGATGAACTACGTCGACCAGTGCTGTAAAATATTCACAAAAGTATCATTTTTAAAGAATAATTTAATAAATAAATATCCAACCCCAGCTGCAGTAATATGTCTATAAAGAAGAAGGTCCTCCTTCATGCTCAGCTGCGGCCCTCAGTCGCTACATTTTTCATGCTTTGCACAGATTTGCACAAAATAAATATGTGCAAGGCACGAGAACATCAGAATCTACTAAAATGAACTGATGTGAAGCGGCAAATCCATTTTAATGGACAGGACAGAGAAATTTCCATGTCTTCTGCAGTGTACCTGCAGTCATCCAGCGATTTCATCATCATAAACACACTTCGAAACTTTTTACATAGTCATCTCATTTTCAAAATCTCTTCATTTGCTTTATATTTAGGGTTGTTCTTGATTATTTTATAGCAATTTATTTTACACAATCAATACAACAAAATATATTGTTCTATGTTATATCATTAACCTTGACAGTTCCGTGTATGATTGAGAAAATATAAGGCCTGGGGTTTGTTTTCTAGTGGTCATATGGGAGTGTGCCGATGATTGTAAAGGGTGTTACAGGACTCCTTTAGTTCAGTCAGGACAATCTCTGCATGTCTTAAAGTCCTGGAAATTCCATTTTTGTATATAATAAACAAAAAAGCAAAAGCAAAACTTGCATTCAAAAGAGAAATATGTGAACATATATGTACATCCTTTGAGAAACGTATGCACTGGAACGAGAAAGACTTTGTTTTTTTTTTTTGTTTTTGTTTTTTTGGCTTAGTTTTATTTTTATTTATTTATTTATTTTTAATGTGAAACTGTATTTCTATAACCAGGCCCACACGGAATCTGCAACCACAGAACATTGAAAGGCCCTCATTCTCAAAGTTCTACTGTACACTTCATCTGACCCTTGCTTGTTTGTTTATTAAATAATTGTGGCTAATTTGACTACATTCATCTACCAAAACAGGGTAACAATTAAAAATGGTAAAAATATGTTCCCATACTAGTTGTTTTCCAGTAAAAACGTTTATTTAAACAACAGTATACTTGCTGAAGTATGTCTTAAGATTGTTTCTCACCCCATTGGCATTTTTCCCCTTTTAAGAATCCTTCTTAACCCTTGTGCTGTGCTGAAAATCCTTTACCTAATGTGGTGTTGCCGGTCATTTAAAAAATGTAAATTTCTTAAGTTATATTATCATCAAATCTTGGATTTAATATGTTTGTCAACTTTTTGTTTTCTTGCATTTAGCACAGGTTTTTTTTTTTTTTTTTTTGTTTCGGAACTGAATGATTGTTGGCTTCAGTGATCTGCGCTTATGCTACTGCTGCCAAATCTGCACCTTTCCTGCGGAACTGGGCTACTTTTATACTGTTGCTGGGGGTTGTTTTTTTAGTCCGCGGGTTAAAACGAAATCCCCTGCCCCTCTGGAATGTGAATTCGTCTGTGTACGACCCCCGTGGAAACCGTGCTATTGAGCTTGTTTTGGATGTAATTGGGCTAGTTTTGAGTAGCAGTTGGGCTGCTTTTGTTACGAAGCCCTGCCAGCTCTGGCTTATGCACCTCAGTTTTTGAATAAAAACAACATTATTTTAGGATCATTTTGGCAACGTATACCATTTTTGACCAGGAACACCAAGTGGTGGGAAAGGTAGGAAAAAGGTGGGAAGGTAAGAAAAGGGAAAGTATTTATACCCTGTTTGAAGTCAGTAAAATTTAAGTAAAAACAACAACAACAACAACAATATTAATAATAATAAAATTTGCCAGTGGAGTAAGAAAAAATATAATTCAAGAAATCTTAATTAATATCAGGTTTATGATTTTTTTTTTTTTAAGGATATTTTACCGAAAAAACAAGTCTTGGTATGACCTATTTCACCAACTTTATCCATTGCACTGCAAATTTCCAGCTTTTTTAGCACAGAAAATGGAATAAAAAGTCTGCAGATTCCGTCTGGGCCTGCCTGTAACACGTTGGACAGCAGCGGTACTTCTCCATTATGTGTGCAGTTATGTGAGAGGCTAAAAATGGAAGACCACTCTGCCATCGGTGGATAGGCGGGGCTGTGTACATGGTGGGCGGTGCTTATAGTTTGTTTTAAAGGCTTGTGACCAGCTGCATTTGTCCCTCTCGTACGTCCCCCTCGGGGACACAGGCGTCTTTAGAGACGGGGATGATGAGGCCCTCGCTACTGTCTCTGCTCATCTGATAATACGCGTGCAGCTGCTGGCCTGACCCCAGGTTGGGCATGCTTTTATAGTAAACGTCTTCGCTCGGACTGTGTTTGGATGGCGAGAGGTCCTGGTCAACGTCTAGACTGCTCTCCGAGAATGGCGAGTCTCTAAGGTTTGGCATGCTGGTGTACACCGAGTCTCTGTTAGGGGAGGGCAGGGTGGTCTCGGCCGGAGCCGGGAACTGGCCGATGTAGCTGTGGGGATGCGAAGGCCCTCCGTCCATGTCGGCCCTCGCTCTCTCCTGCGTGTGGTACAGGAGCGAGTGAGTTCGCTGGGGGATGAGGGGGGCTTCGAGCGTGCGGGGATGTGTGTGGTGAAGTCCCAAACCGTCCAGCTCGCTGTCCCCACCCACCTGCACCAGGGACGACGTCTCCGCGACCACAGGCTCCTCCCCCCTGCTGATCCCCGCCCCCTTTTTGGTGCTGATCCGGGACTCGGCGGCCCTGAGGTTGTTGTGCACAAGCTCGGAGATGATCATCTTCTCGAAGGCCGTGTCGTTGAGACTGAGCCCGCAATCCACCACCTGCACGCCGTCGCTGTAGTTATGAAGTGAGTAGCTGTTATTAAAGTTGCCGTTGAGTGGTAGAGTACCGAACGTGTTCGTATCTCTGCCACTGGTCACCGAGTGTCCTGCAACAACACAATAGGAAGAAAAACGTTAGGTTGTCCGCTCTCCGAGCATCCGAAATATCAAAGCACAATGTTTAATGCTGTTTAGGAGTCAAATGCATAAATGCGAACATTTTTAGAAAATGTACAAATCGCAAATCTTTAGTCTGCGCGTGCAGAACTGTAAGGCTCTTTTAGGAAAAATGCAAACTATAATATCACCCAATGATAAGTTAAAAATTGGACATTTGGTTAGCATATGAAAATTGTAAACTGTTTTATCGAACAGCTCCCTATATATAGTCAAATGGATTATATTATATCGCATACGTACAATACACTCCCATAAAGCAATATATACTATATAGTAAATCTCAACTGCCTGATATATATATATATATATATATATATATATATATATATATATATATATAGCATATCTCAGCGACAAAATGTAAACTATATTACCACCCAGCTCTAAACTCCTAAATGTAACTACAAGACAAGATATTATTATGTTAATACATTAACATCATGTGTTTCGGTAAAGCTTTGAAACAATATGCAGTGTGAAAAGTCCAGTTAAACCTGGCCCTAATAATGTGCAGTTGTATTTCTGGATTTTAAAGAGCCTGGATCCCAGTTCTACAGCCCCAGCAAAGTATGCCAGATTGCAGTAGTCCAGCACATCTAGGTGTACATGAACTGATTTGTATAATTCCCTTACTGAATCGGCAGGCACAGACACAATTAATTCTTTGTGAATTCTCCACAGTTTTGAGGTTCTGAATTTTTTCCTCAATCAAACAATTTTGAACAATTCACAATGACCAATTTCGGAACGTTGGTTTCAACTACATCCCAAACAACATTAAAATCATTTGTAGGCTTCAAACATCACAGACACAAATGAGAGAGCAGCACAGATGTGTATTCACAGATGAAAGAGCGGTGACAGTCACAGAATTCATCAACATCAGCTTGTATTTGAAGCAGATAAGGCGGTGGGGGGAAGGGTTTGAAAGTAACGGAAAAAAGCCAAATTAGAAAAAAACACGAACAGCCATTTCTCACACTACAGAGAGCCAATGAAAGCGAAAGCATCCAACAGACAGGAGAGAGAAAACTCACTCTGAACAACTCACATCAAGTCTGTCTGTTCAGGCCAGCAGACCTGAGCGCTGCTGATGAACGAAAAGAACACAAAACAAAAAGGAAATGATTTATTGTAAAACATGATGAGATATCACTAACAGAAAAAAGTGAAAAAAAATTAAAATAAAAAAAATTCAACATTAGCGCAAGCAAAGGACTTAGCAAATTAAATTAACATCACAGTTAAGGCCTTTTCCCTCCGTTAAATGTCACAGTTGGGTTTGTTTGCTGGACTGGACTTTATGTGGTAATTGGAGCTCATTTGCGTGCCGGTGGATGAGTGGCCGTCTGCATGAGCTACGATAATCTTTAACTGCATCTTACGAGAGCCCACCGGTGGGAGGCTCGGACACAGCCATTCTCAAAACCTCTCCACAGAAATGACAAGACAAAGGAAGGAGATGGCAGATGGGAACAGAAGAGGGACAGTAATTTGAGGAGAGGGAGTTTAAGAGAGATTTCTGCTGGATATAGAGACGGAAGGGCTAAAGAAACATGAGGGCTTTACTCTGACAGAATCCCTCACCAAACTCGTAAACAGACATAACAGTTGTGTTAAACTGGAGGAGGGTAACAAAGAATATACTGGGGACACTACACATACGCTATGACACTATGGAAGCCTGTTTCTACCATGGGGTAAAAGATAATTGCCATTTTCTCATAATTCTGAGTTTTATTTTTATTTTATTTTTCTCGCAAATTTGTGGAACGAATATCAAAACATAGAGTCCAGTCTCATGAAAATGGATATCTATAGCACAATTATTATTATTATTATTATTGTTTATTATTATTATTATTATTATTATTATTATTATTATTATTTATTTATTTATTTATTTATTTATTTATTTTTTATTTTTTGGTGTGGTGTTTATAAGAGGTGTTTTAGTATTGTATGCGTGTTGTATTTAGGTGTTTTTTTTGTTTATTATTTGGCAGTTTTTGCATGCATATGAGACGCACTTTGCTGGCATGCATATAATACGCATTTTGCATGAAATGCAATTGCACTGAAAAAAAATTATTAATTTAATTAACTATTTTTTTTTTAAGGTAAGTGGTTGCAATCAATTTATTTTAGCTACATTTAAATAAACAAATTTAGTTGACTAGCTTGACTTTTTTTTTTTTTTAATTGAATGTAGCTAAAATAAATTCTTGGCAACCATTTACATAAAAAAATTTTGCATCATTTTTTTCAGTGTAAAATATACCCCTACCCCACACCCCTAAACCTACCAATTGCTTTATTATATGCATGCCAAAGTCCATTTCTGTGTATAAATAGTACGCCAAATAGAAACATAAAATCCATGGAAACGCCACTGAAATGCACATTCATGAGATCAGGTTAAAATATAAACTCAAAATTCTGACTTATTTTCTCAGAATTGTGATATATAAACTTGCAATTGTGAGAAAATGAGTCGAAATGACTTATTTTCTCAGAATTGTGAGATCCAAACTTGCAATTGCAAGTTACATTATAAAGAAACATTTTGAAGAAAAAAAGAAGTCACAATTTTGACATTTTCATACAACTGCGAGTTAAAAAAGTCAGAATCGTGAGACAAAAAAATAGCAATTCTGACTTTTTCTTTTCTTTTCTTTTTTTTTGATAAATAAAACAATTCAATGGCACACTTTACTGAAATACAGTGGGGGAAAGAAAGAAAGGGGAGAAAAGTCAGTAATTAAACAACTCTGCGTTGTCAGTACTGGTTTTGTATCAGACACTTGCACTTTACATTATATGAAAAACAAGCTCAAATGGAGTTAATAAGGTTTTTAGCCGGCAAATGAGGAGATCTGTGTTTTGTCTGTCATGAATCAATGAATTATAATAGATATATGAAGTTTGGATAATTTTTCAGGGCACACCTGACTGGGCTAGGGTATGTTAACTGCCATACAGAAACGCCGCCCCTGATCTGGACACTCTCCGGTTTAAGAGGAACATGTATATAGCTAATGTAGTGAACTACACCTGTCGATATTTTGCAAGGACACCTGTGTAAACTTGAGGGGTTCAGACATCATATATCCATGTTTTATGAAAATTAAATTCATAAATTGGCAAAAAATAAAATAAAAATAATAATAATAATGCTACAGTAAAGCTTTTTTTTATTTTTCATAAAACATCTGAATCTAGTTTCATGACTGGATGAGCCACAGTAGAAGCAAATTTTAACTACAAACTATATTTTCATATTAAAGAGACTGGCTTCAACTTCTGTAGCCAATTAACTTTGAACAGAGAAGAAAATATTTGGAAAATTCCAACCCAATGTCCAACGAAACTGTGTTTAACAAAGAGAGAAGGCGACTGCTTTCAGTACAATCTCCATTCAGAATGACATGTGTACATTTAGACTAAGAAATCTCAGTTGTGTGTGCAATGTGCATGCATCGTGCCAAGTTGTAAAATGGTGATGAAAGTATTGTTTCATTGAGAGCAACATTTCCTCATTCTAATGATTTTTGAACCATGTGCTGACAGTATGTGGATGGTCTGTTGATGGCCAGAGAGTTAAATCATGGTAAAACAATTACATTTGATGGGCAAATTTTAAAATTGATTGCATACTTGTCTCTCTGTAGGTCACTGAGTGTGTGCAGGAAGGGGAAAGAGAAAACAAGACACAAAGAGTTAACAGTGTCATGTCACTCACAAAAATATAAATAAATAAATCATAGTAATAATATTAATAAAAAAGTTGAATTATATTTATGCAAACATAAATATTCAATACAAAATAAATAAAATATGTGTGCATTAAAAAAAAAAAAAAAAGAAAAAAAAAAAAAAAAGTGAGGAAAAATTGCTTTACTCTGTGCTATAAAATCACACACCGAGAACTACAGTTTTAACCTAATGCATCTGATCTATCGGTGTGATTTCTCTGCACAGAGGGGCTGATACTGCCTAGTGCTCTGATAATACTCATAGCACTACACAGTACCACATGAGCAGAAGGGCAAGCAGGAGTGTAGTTGGTTAGTAGTCACACCTGGAGAGTGAAAGACTGTGACTAGTTGTCGGTGTGTTACATACGATAGTTTCAGCCAATAAGGTGTTGTAGGGGTTATTAGTGCCTTGTGGTCTCAGAAGAGGGTTAGTAAGAAGATAATTGCCCGTCATTCCTGAAGCAACAAAAAACAAGAGGACAAATAAGATTATAACCTAATCTTATAGTAGTAATGAAATAAATGGATATATGAATTATCTAGCTGCATATTTATGTAATTTCACTGGAATCTACTTGCTAATATTAAATCAAATCAATGTCAAGAAATGCAAATAAGCAATATTAAATGTTAAGAATATTTGTCAATGGCAAATAAAAATAAAAATACCTTACTGGGCACAGCTTCTTACTAATTTAAGATCTAAGGTTGAAATAGTCCGTGTTAAAATATATATATTTTGAAAATTATAAACTTTTTTTTTTTTTTTTTTTGGCTCATATTATTTTTATTTTCACGTTGTGATATAAATATTGTAAACAAAACCAGTCATTGTTGTTATTGTTTCTGAACAGAGACACTGAAGCACAGAAAGACAAATAGGCTTTTTTTTTTTGCACCTTTGTGTTTTGTGCTCGAATGCATGCATTAAAAGCATGCTGAGTGTTTTAGAGCAAGTCAAAGCAAACGGCTCTAAATAATATAATCTTACCACAGGTCAGCTAGAGTTGAACATCATCTTCTCATCACATGCATTTCAGCCCTGGCTAAATAATAAATGACAGTTTTTTTTTCTAGATCCTTGAAATAGCTGACTGAGGGCATATTTTCTACCGACTCACTACTGTAGCTGTGTAAAACGGACCCAAAAGGGGCTTGTCTGGCTTCCTGTGTCTTTAAATGGACATCAATCGTTTGATTTTCCATTAAAGTCAACATGAAATCAAAGTTGACCCTATTTACTTTCTCAATGCATTTATCTGATGTTACTGTGAATGTATCATCGGTCCATGTTATTCCAAAAAAAAACAGAAAAAAAAAAAAAAACAAAAAAAAAAAAAAATTTTTAAAAAAAAAATTCCATTTTGTTCCAGTGATATTCCTTTTTTGCATCATAATCTTTCATCAAAATGTAATGACTTGCTTCGCCTCTGAAACAACTTTTCTTTTTGGCTGATGATACCAATCCTTATTTTTCACCCCTCCCTTCCAAACACCTGTCATACAGAGACCACTTTTCACGATCTAATTAATTTGCCATCTGACAAATATGTCACATCACATTAGTAAAAGGGTTGCAAATGATGTTTCATGTTGACTTCAACTAAAATCAGATCTGGGTGGTTTAAAATTTATACCCGTGCATGTTTACCAGTAATCATGCTTTTCATAAGCTTAGAAGTTATAAATGAAAAACATGTTTTTAATAAATATATTTGAAATATACATAAATATACTTGAAAAATAAAATTAGATTTCTAAAGCAGGACTGATGAACTTAAAATAAATGTTAGAATTGTTGAAATGTTTAAAATAAAAATGAATTTGTTTCTTCATTCAAATGAAAATGGTGAGTTCATTAGTGCAGAGTTTCTTAAATCATTGGCTATTAAGAAAATTGATTAAATATGAGGTCAATTAAATATTTTTAAACATTTAATTAAACATGGATGACTGATTAAAGATCATCACTATGTCGGAGTCTATTATTTCAGAGAAACGATTCCAAGAAACAGAGCTGAAATGAGTTTGAATGTATGACTGACCTTGGTTGAGGGTTGATGTGCTGTTGATGTCTCCTGAGATGAAAGAAGACTCAGACTGTTTTCTGACTGTGTCGTTCCACATTCTTCTGATTCGACTCTGTTAGATGAACAAACAGCCATGAAACACTGATCACTATCTTTGGGAGGGAAAAATTGCATGTTACATTTTTTTTCTGATATGTACAGTGGATGCTTTTGGACACTTCAGTCTTACTTATCTGATGCAATGGCATTCATAGATTTATAAAACAAGCAAGTGGCATCTAGAAACAAATGATAGCTTTTATCAGAACTGCCTTTTCAATGACTTTCAAGCAACTGGTGCTGAAGGTTTTTTTTTTTTGGATGTATTCGTGCACTTACTTAGTTAACTCTTAAAGTTCACGTGTCCCACCAGAGTAACCTCATATGCAGTTCATTAACCATAGACATGTTCCATTAAAAGTCTGAGTTGCAATTATTTTTGGATATTTTTAAAAGTATCTTTGCCAAATGTTTTACTTAAAAAGGTGTTTGTGCTATCTGTCTTTCAAAAATACTTTGTGATTATTATTTATATATATATATATATATATATATTATATATATATATATATATATATATATTATATATATATATATATATATATGATATATATATATATATATAGTAATTTTAATTTGCACATTATTATTTTTTTTATTATTTCATTCATACAAACATACATATAGTAGGGTAATATATACCATAGTCACAGTTTATGCTATGTTGGATATTAAAAGTTTTTTTTTTTTTTTTTTTTTTTTTTATGTAAAGTTAAATTTTTGAGGATCCTTTCTCTCTCTCTCTCTCTCTCTCTCTCTCTCTCTCTCGTTTTATTATTTTACATATTAACATTTATTAATTATTTACTGTAAGTATTTTAGGTGATTTCAAACATGAAATGGAGTGAAAGATCTGAAATCTATTTAATATGATAGTTCATTTAGTTAAATAGTAAAGATGTAGGCAGTAAATAAAACCTAAAATTGTACATTAATACCGTTACAGTATATGATTTTTCTGTCATTATTCAATGCATTTACATAGAATATTTGACTTAATGTTGTACATTCATAACACTTTTAAGAAAATAAATAGTTAAAAATGATATTAAATGCATGTAACATTTTGTGTTTTCCATTTATGTGACTGAACATACTGGATGATTCATCACCATCGTGTACCCTGTATATGCTAAACTTTTCTCTGGAATATAATTTTTTAAGTAAATGCACACTGGGGCATCTTTCCTCATACATAATCAATTTGATTTGTTTGGGACGCTTTTGTTGTTGAAAAACAAAGTACTCTCCACTCATTATTTTCACATTACAACTATAAATCAGTATGAAAAATATTTACCCCAGAGATTTTACAGTATTCAACATAAATGTTACATTAGATATCATAATGCGGTTTATCAAGTAAATATTATAGTATACCAGAGCCCTATCTAAACATTGCATAGTATACACAGCTATTGCTATGATTCACTACAATATAATGCAATCCATCATAAAGACGTTCAAATAAAATCTGTAAAATCTGTCTGCGAAAAACAAGAAAAAACATAGATAAAAGATCTGTGCCTGTGTGTGTGTGTGTGTGTGTGTGTGTGTGTGTGTGTGTACTGGAGCAGATGGAAGCACTCACAGAGTTTCATTTCATTCCAATATGAAATGTGTCTCATATCAGAAGAACGCATTATTAGAAGTCGTAGTGATGAAAAATGTAGGTTGTTTGGTTGGTGTTTTTTGTTGAGTGAGTGACGGAGGAATAACGAGCGCTTGTCCGTGTTGTTGAGGTCTTTGTGGAGTTGTGTGAGCTCTCTGTCGTGATCCCGCTACAGCAGTACGTGTGTCGGAGGCATTTGCTGTACTCTCTCCGAACCTGCAGTTCAAAGAAACATTTATTTATTTTTTTCCCTTTTTAAACGTGAACTTTTTAACGTGCGCTTCTCGTGCTGCCGCAGCTCGGGTGGAACAATATATTTCAGGAAGCACTTACTTTCTTCTGAAGCAGGCAGTGGAAGGTGAAGATAAACATGCCCTGCAAAGTGTTGAAGATGGTGAAGAGGTACGCCAAGACAACGGACGACTCGCTGATGAAGAACAACCCAAATGACCAGGTCAGACCCAAGAGACACAGCAGAGCAAAGCCGCCCATGACCCACGATCGAGAGCAAATGAAACAGAAACAACGAGGCATGAAAGAGGGACATTTCCTTCAGCAAAGAGCAGAAATCATTACAGCATTCCAATCTCAGCAAAACAATACAAATCAAACACAGGTTCTGAAAATCATTTGGACTGACATCTTAGGCACAAGTAGATGGGAAATGCAGTGGAACATATCATTGAGAGGTTAATCAATCCCATATGAAAGCGGGATTATTGTAAAGAAGGTTTAATCAGTATTGAGGCAGTGGAGTGTGGAGATATTTTTGCATGCCACACTACTGGGTAAAGACGCATGATACTGGGCTGCATTCAGACGGAGGGGAAAGAGAAAGAGCAGTAATCATCTCTGATTGGTCCGTTTTAGTGGAAGAGGCGCTGACAACAGGTCTCGGCTGGCTAAGGAACCAAAGAGATAGAGCTTGCTTTCATCAGAGGAGAGATGAGAGATGAAACAAGAAACCAGCATATGAGGATTTGAAGGCAGGAGGAATAGGAGGGCTTTGGGGTATAAAGATTTTCTGAGATCTATAAATGAGGGGCATAATGGATGGAGCTGAGGATGCATTGATATTAAAAAAATTTTTCCATCTTATGGCACATAACTAATAAATGGCTAACATTTAAAATAAATAAATGCCTAAAAATAAATAAATAGCTAAATATATAAGTAACACACTATGATTCATTTATAAATGAAAATAGCTAAATAATATCTATTTTCAAACTTTTAAATGCAACAGTGAATTTTGGCGTAATATTGTAAAGCACAGTATAAAAAATGGATTTGCATATATATATATATATATATTTGCATATATATATATATATATATATATATATATATGGACATGCCAGTAATTATTTAATATAATTTTTAAATATATTGTTTCAATAAATACAATTCTGCAAATAGTTTATAAAATAATACTATATAATAGCAACTATTAACTAGTTTTAAATGCTACAGTAAATTTTGACATACTATTATAATTAGTGCTGTCAAACGATTAATCACAATTAATCGCATCCAACGTAAAAGTTTTTGTCTATGTAATATATGTGTGTGTACTGTGCATATTTATTATGTATATATAAATACACATCCATACAGTATATATTTTGGAAATATTTACATGCATATATTTACAATTTATATAATTTATATTATATATAAATATATTTAATATATTTTTCTTAAATATACGCATGCATGTGAGTGTATTTATATACTTAACTAACCCTTTAAATCTTTGCGTTTAAAGATTTACTTTCATTCAGTGATATGAGAGTATATGAGTTAATCCAAATGACTAGCATTTAATAAAATATATGTGGAAATCAGCATGCACAGTTAAATGTGCAATACTGGCCAACATATAAAGTACAATATGGACTGTAAGTAAGTAAGTAAATAAATAAATACCCACTGATATATCATATACCCATGTACAGTATAACATGAGAAAATGAAGGGAATTTACGCTTTGGCATTTTAGGGTTATAACAGTAGGAATATATTAGGGGAGTTGCCATATGAAGTGTGAGGATGTCTGAGAGTCCGAGGGTAGGGATAGCATGAAGGGTGAGGGGAAGGAGGGTGGAAAGGGTTATGGGTTTTTAGGATTTAATGATATGAGGGTATGAAGTTAAAATGAACAGCAATGGTCCAGGCGGAATAAAAATTAAGAAACCAGTTAAGCCACAGACAGACAGACAGACAGCGCGCATGAGCAGCACAGAGAGACGGCGCTTCTGGAAGAGCCCAGCAAACAGACAATAAGATGACAAGGGGAGCAACCATGAGGCTGTGGCACAGATGTCTAGCTAACGCTCTTACTTGATAAATGGTTTATTATCTTCATAGCTAGAGAGCACGGCCAGCAGAGGAGAGAGACAACATTAGATCAGGCAAATCAGTTGGATTAGCATTGAAGTCCAAATGTAAGAATTCTGAAGGTAAAAATCAAATAAAGCTGGACAGAAAAAGGTAGATTTTGTCCTCAGCTGTGACAAGACAAAAATTTCCTGAATAAATGTAGCTGTCCAGGTGATGATTTCTTAAAGACAACATGAAACATATATCTTCTGTTTTTCAATGTGTATATCTCTAAAATATCTTCTGTGATATCTATAAATAAATATAAAAATAATTAAATATATGTCATTTTATATAGTCATTATATATATATATATATATATATAGATATATATATATATATATATATATATATATATATTATATATCTATATATATATATATATATATATATATATAAGAAAGTTATATATATATATATATATATATATAAGAAAGTACTGTTGTTTTCATAAGACTTTTCATAAAACTTTACCGCCACTGTAAATTTTCTCTTTTTTTACGCAGACAGCCAGTACTTTTAATTTGCACATGCTGCTTTGCCTTATTCCGGTTTCTAAAGAGCCTAAAGATGGTTCTCTCAGGCCAAATGTGCCAGTACTTTGCCGTTTTACACTATTTAATGCGGCAGTAATGTTTTATGAGCGACATAAGTAACGGTGCACGGTGAATCTTACCCAGGCAAATCAGAATTATAATAGCCATCACAGACGCGATAATTACTGGTTTGGGTAAGAGAACAGAGAGAGGACAGAGAAAGAGAAAGAAAGGAGAGAGAGAAAAACAAGGGGAAATGGGAAACAGAGAAATGAAACGAAATGCTGCAGATTAGCTTGCTGAACATGCAACATGCTGCAATGAGCCTAGAGTTTAGAGGATTGATTCATCTTGCCCTGTGGTGATGGGTGGAGAGAAATTTAGACAACATACGGCCGACACAATGCCTGTGAGCAACGTATTCTTCAAGCATGTTATTCATGTCTATATCATTGTTAAATCTAATAAAATATGCATATTTCCCCAATGGCTGTGTGTTAAGTTTGAAAGATCATATTAAATGCAATCTGTGTCATATATCAAATCCAAAACATATAACGGCTCTTTCCATGAACAGGGTCCAAGGGTTGTGACCAAAAAATTGGAACTTGGCTAAAGTTTTAAATTCTCATTTGTGAACATTTTAACATGAACTAACAATGAACAACGTCTACAGCATTTCTTAAACTTAGTCAATGTGAAATTAAAATTGATATTTGATATCTGTTACCAAATGCACTGCACTGTGAACTAACATGAACAAACGATGAACAATTATATTTTGTAATAACTAACAATAACATTGTTTAATACATGCTTAAAAATGATTTGTTAATTTATGTTAAATAATGCATGCAATTGATATCTTAGAGTGTAAAATCATATAATCTTACAATGCAGTCAACACTGCATTATTATTATTATTTTTTTTTTTGAGTGCAAAAAAATTTTCTTCCTTCCATGCAGTAGAAAAGACACAAATAATGTAACTTCATGCCTGAGAAAATTTCGAAGAACCTTACATTTTGTAATATAAGGAAATCTTGAGATAGCAGGGTGCATGTGCAAAATATGAAAAACATTATTATTATCATTATTATTATTTTTATTATTATGCATTGATTCATTCATTCAGAATCTAACAAAAATCTTAACAATGTAAAGGGGATTAAGACATTTTAATGTATTTCAATGTGAAATGTATTTTAATGCTTTGCAGGCTTATTCATGGAAAGTGCCATAATCACTGGAAACACATTGGAAAGAAAGACTAAAAACAACATCTAAAAAAATCACAATTTCAAAACATAAAAATGTCATACATTATCAAATATAACCAGTAAGACATGCATTGCCATGCCAGCAAAAAAAAAAAAAGAAAAGAGTTATGTGGTCAACCAGCACATTTTTTTTTTTTTACTTTTCTGCTACAGAAAGAGATCTCCCTCTTCGCAACAGGAAACACATGGAAGTGCTTTGACTGTGCTGTCTTTACACAAACACACACACACACACACACACACACACACACACACACACACACACACACACACACACACACACACACACACACACACACACACACACACATCTGAATTCACTCTCCAGGCAGACTCTGAATATGGTGAGTCGTTCCAGAAAAGAGTTTTGTGGTCACTGTAAAGGAGGAACAGCACTGAGCCTGTCTCAATCATTCCGTGCCTCTCTGGCCATCGCTCACATTAATAGACGACATGCACCTGAAGTGAATAACATCTGTCTGGAGTCCATCTGAATCTCTTCAGTCAGCGCACTTAAATTCATCCAAGCTAATACAACAGTTTTGTAGATGCTACATACAATGTAACCAAGAAGCAATGTCTGTTCCTGTTCTAAATGTTAGATTAGGAGTGCTGCTTCTTCTGAGTGTGTGGCGGCACACTTCGACTCCACATGAGCTGAAATATCGTGGGGAAAATAATGTGACTTACTTGATGTGCTCCAGCCGGCTGGAATCAGGTTTCAGCGATGTAGAGTTTTTCATCATTTTGTACATCGTGATGAGCAGGAAGATGAGATTGAGCTGTGTGCGAAAGCAAAAGACCTTTGTTAATAAACAAAAACGAAACTTAAAAGATTAGATAAGTGAAGTTTTATTGGGAGCATTAATTGAAAACAGCCATCTAAGCATCCCTTCAGCCAGTGCCTAATACAATAACCATCTGGCATATTGCGAGACAAAGCCAAGAAGACTGGCGCCAAATACAGTGTCACTATATATCAATACAAGAATACAAAAAAGCAATAAAACCGTTTAACTGCAGAATGAAAACACAAATAGTTCAGAGACCACACATGGAGAAATGGATATTTGAGATTTCCTCAGGGAAGAAAAAAAAAGATATAACTTTAAGGAATATTACGGTTTATTTTATATACAAACATCGCGTTTGTGGCAAAACCTCAGAGGGCAAGCATCCCTTAGTCTGTGAAAATGAACAGAAAATGCTTATTTACAGTGTTCCACTCACAGTGGAAATTTAGCAGGCAATCATCCAGCACTGCAAATAAACATATAAAATACACTACCACCAAACTATCACACTAAGTAAATCGTAATATTACACATGGGACTTGTGTGCTTATTATTTTGATTGATTGCACGGCGCATTTACTGTAAACATATTTTCGTTTGTTTAACAAACCTAGGGACAAAATGTATTTTATTTACAATCAAATGTATTTTCTGTGGCTATCAACAGAATGCCACAGATATTATCCATAAATATTAAGTTATTTAATAAAATATATTAAAATGTTACTTTAAATCCCCAGATATTCAATTAGTTCATAAATAAATTCTATTTAAATAGCAAATAACCTAGAATAAATATGTTTTGCTCAGTGTAAGAGTAATTATCAAAAATGTCAAAAGTGTTCAGAATGTTAGATATATAAAATGAAAAAATAATGATTTCAAATTCCATCTGATTATTTAGGTAAGCACATAATCTTTCATGGATCTGTTTCATTTGAACTATCAAAACACTTTTGAAAGCTATGCATTTTTCCATTTATTGACACAAATGCAAAATGTGGCTAACTGAAATTATTATTATTATTATTTATTTATTTTGCTAGTAAATATGATAGCAGCATAAATGTTGATTAACAATTGCTCTTTAGGCTTGAACTGTAAGTGTACTTGCTTTAAATACATTCCTGTTCATTCTTACCAACTTAGATCTGATTTATTTTCTTAAATAATCATGTTACAGAAGCTGCCTTTAGATATTTAGTTAACACAGTTTATTATAATATTACTTAAGTCATTTTTGCTCAGTGAAAAAAAAAAAGAGTCAGTTTAAGAGTGTCCAGGATCTTTTATCTACAAAACAAAAATATTCAGTGCTTTTAAATTTTGTCCAGTAATTTACAATATAAGCAATCAATATCCTGCGCATCAGTTTCATTTGCAATGTTAAAACCTTCATGGACATCGAAGACACACACACACATACATACACACAGCAAGAGGGACTTTGTAACAACAAGTAATGCATTGGTCATACTTTATCACGTACTGTGTAAAATGACTTCCCAATAGCTACAACTATATGGGACAACTACGTGGTGACGGAACATTTTCTGGTCTAATCCATTTTCTGGAGCACAAACAGGCGAGGACGTAGCAGTCTATCATTTGCGGCCGCTCACATAAGTGGCGGTGTCACCAGCTCAAACAAGCTCTTCAGTTCGGCTCCTTGTTCGGACGCACAAGCTCATCATTCTGCCATCAAAACAGAGATGGCGATCAATAACGTGCTGCTCATGCAATCAAGCGCCACGGTTTCTCAGAGACATCACGGCGAGAGAGAGAAAGAGAGGGGAGGGGGTGGCAGGGTTATGCCTGGTTTTCGCGGCCCCTGCGCCCGAATTTATGAGCACAGAGCTATAAAAGGCCTCTCACGCCGCCAGAGCACTGACAGTGATCTGATGAGACGAGAGGAAGTAAGGACGCTCAGCAGAGGGAGTGGTAACCTAGCAAAGCAGCCACTACACTCCTAAAGCTCCTTGTTCCTGCCCGTCCCATGGGTTTCCTCCGCTTCGAAAAGAGCTTTTCTGAACAAACCCCCCTGTCCCTGAATCATCACCGCTAGCCAAGCAGAAGACCCTCAACTCCACTCTGGGACGCTGGAGAAAGCTGTATGCGTGTGTTCGCATTTGTGTGTGTGTGTGTGTCTTGAACTCCGATTGAACCAGATTAAATATTTAAGGTGCAGATGGAACTGTCTGCATGATGCAAACGTGTCACAGTCCAGGCGTGTTTTAACGTCACTCACACGCACTAATGGTTCCCGACCGCTCATTAGCTCAGTGTCATGGCTTTCATGGATCTTATATGCCTGGTGCCCCAGAGCTGAGAAACTTCTTTTCCACCAAACCGGTCGTGGCTGTCCTGCCTGAGCCAGTGTTTGGCTGGTGAATGTGCAAACGTCTTTCAGTATCAGTGTCCACATTTTCCACCAATTTTTCACTGACTTGAGAGCCATATTATGATGTTACAAACTATATGACTTTATAACCTCTTTTAATAAATAAATAAATAAATGACAAACATTTTTTTTACAAATGTTATGAAATGTAATCTTACTTGAGATCGCAATGGTCCTAATATATATATATATATATTCAAACATACTATATTTGTATATTAAATTATTTTAAAAAATTATATTTATTATTAAATATAATTATGTTGCATCATACCATGCTTTTCTCGTCTAAACAGCTTTGCTGAAATTAATTTACAGATCAGTTTATGCTGTTTAGTGCTGGTTAAGCTGAAGGACCAACTGTAAGCATATATACATACAATTCATTGCAGTTTCCAGCTGAAATGACCACTAGTAGCAGTAAAACACCAACAAGTGGTATTCCTTTTCACACAAATGATAATTAGATAAATGATAATTAATAATGAACATTTTTTGCATGGCTCCTTGCACAATATTTGTTTAAAATAGTAGCGTGTGATTTGTTAAGTAATATATTTTGACACTTGCATCACATCACTAGGTCCTTAGCTTTTCTAATGTAGTAAACTTGCTCGGTAGCTCACCTGGTACAATTGACCCTTTGCTGTTGTTATCTCAGATTATTTGCTGTTGATATGTCCGTAATCTAAAATGATTTTTAGTCTTATGAAAGACATGATGTTCTTAGTTAGTGTTGATTAGTTAGAGAAAACTTGGAAGTTTTAAGACAAGACAGAGCAGGTTACTTCTGGTATAAAACAAAGTCTCTGCTTTCGAATGTTGTAATTTTTTAAGCAATTCAAACAATTAATACAGTTTGGCTCTTTAATGGGTCATGACAGACCACTGTAGTGCCTCATGAACTGATCATCTCTTCCTCTTTACTAGTTATAGCATGAAATAAACATGAATGAACATCAGAAGGTATCTTGTTTCAACCCAGGTCCACCATTGTTAATCTACTCTCTGGTCTGTTTTGTTTGTCGGACAACACTAGCAGATTCGGCGTTACGATTAGTCAGATTACCTGTCAATCAAACTCCCTGCCAAGGGTTAATTTGTTGCGAATGCTGAGCCTGAGTGGATATGAGTGCAACACGAGTCACGGTAAAAGAACTCAAAGGCTTGAAAAAAAAGATTTTTAGACTACATTAGCGCCGCATTGCATACAATAATCAAATAAAATGAATTAGAATAAAATGTTGCCAGATTCACACTCACTTGTTTTACAGTAGATTAAACCTAAACACATTTTTAGCGCCACTCACTGGATGTTTCAGTTTGAATGTGTCACGAAAAGTAGCCTAATATTTGACAGAAATGCTGACACATATACGTATTTCCTGTGAACTTGGGTTGAATTTATTATTCCTGGTCAAAATAGACATGTTGTTTGAGACCAGATGGCATTACAGCAAATGTCAAACCAATGTTTATGGCTCAGAATGGGCTTTTCTGTGGTGGAAAATGGTGGAAAAACGCTTGCATATAAGACATTGGCACAGGGATCCTATTGGTGGAAAAAGGAACTAGATTAGCTGTGAAATTCATGGAGCTCTACATCACTGCAGCATCGGGCATGAAGACGCTGAAAATAGATGTAGAATAATGAGAACCACAATGGGCTTCAACTAATTGAACAGGATCACACCATTCTTTCCCTCTGCACGGTGAAATGGGTGAAACTCTGAATAATGAGACTCGCTCTGGCTCTCTCATTGACAAGGACAAAGCCAATCTGCTGAGAATCAGGGGTCAGAGGTTGGGGGAAACCTTGGTCTCGCGTTCCCATGAGAGGCTCTGGTCTTTGTGCTTTATCTAGCATTGTCAAGCAGCCTAAGGACTACGAGTCCTGCTTGCTGTCCGAGCAGAGCACGCAACAATAAATCAGCTTCATAAAGGGTCACAGTCTTCCTGCCGCTGATGACTGGAACACGTATTCTGATTATCAGCAACACCGCAGACACATACATCACGCCTCATCCAGTGCTGCAGCGCTAAACGAGCAGATCTCAGGGTTTGTAGGACTTCCTCCAAGCGCGGCTGCAAAAATGTGCATTGTTTGCAATATCTCGCGGCCTGCCAGCAGTCTGACTTGTCGAGAAGAGTGATATGTTATACTCCATTTATAACTATTCAACAGCTTTTTGATCATCCTTTATAAATATTACGCATTCTGCTTTTATGACCTGAGAACATACTTCAAATATCTAACTAGCCAAGATTAAATGGTAATAAAAATGTTGATAAAATGAAAATTAAAAATCACATTTTCTGTTGGCAAGTAAATTTTGTTGTAAATGTTACAGTCGGCCTCTAAATTTCAATGTTCACATGGGTAATCACATGTCTGAAATTTTGATTTTTGATACATCTTTTCCATGACTTTATATTTGCTCTATGTTTATGTTATGGATTCCATTCAATAGAAATGTTTAATTTCATTTTTTTTTTCTTGTATTATTTAAATAACGCTGGATCATTTTATAGCATTTGATTATTAAAAGCACATGTGGATGTTTCAGGCCACTTCTCTAATTACCTTCTATATTTTATTGTGCCACAAACCAGCATTTGAACCATCTGTGTGTCTTTAATCTGTTTTCAACTAAAACCTAAAAGTCTTTCCAATAAACAGAGCTTGGCAGGAAGATCACCTGGTCTGTTTACATAACCATAAAGGATATAATAAAGTCAACCCTCCACAAACATCTCTACTTGTCCTTCCATTTTCAGGAAGTTTAGTTTAGAGGGCAAACAAACAGCCAGACAGATGTGAATAACACCTGCTAGTCTTTCCACCATCTTTGTCTCCATCAGGCCTACTTCCTCTTAACCTCCCCAATCTAGTCCGAGGCTCTTATCTCTTATTCGCAAATAACAGCATGCTTAAACTGCAGCTGTGTCAATCCAGTATGCCTTATGACCGGCATCTCACGGCAAACAAACTCTGTAGTGTCATCAGCTACCTCCTTAAAAGGTTGAACCATGACAATATACGGTTTTGATTTGTATTATTTGACATTGCCGTTTCTTCTATCCACATCCCGAGGGGCTGTCTCGACCCTGTAGCTTGAAAGCGCCCTGCTGAGTATCATTTGAGGATAATGTTGTGCTCTAATGCCACGTTGAAAAAGCCGCATCGTATCAAAACGATCCCCGAGAAAGAAAAAAAAAGCCTTAAGAGCAGCATTTCCGAACCTCTCCGCAGGCTGCATTGACTGGGTCTGCCGAGACTGAACCGATCTAAGCAGAAATCGATGGGCTGCAATCTGTTGAATAAGACTGAAGAAACAAAGGCAGCTTGATGGTTTTGCACGGGAGGATTTTGTCAGTTGCTCTTTAAACTCGGAGACACAGTTTCGCCCTGCACAGAAACATTCTCCTTCTTGTTCTTTCAGCATTCAATCACACACGCTCATGTTCATGCCATATACAATCTTAAGCCATGTGAAGGTCAGTAGATACTGAACGCACCATAATAATGAACGTGACGGGTCCGATGAAACTCCAGATGAAGTGATTGTCCATCCTGAGCCAACATCTGCAAAGACAACATATTCACAATAAAAGAAATGCAACATGGCAGCTTATAGAAAACATGTCTAAGCCATTCTATTACTTTAGACAAAAACAAGAGTTTTACAGAAACATGTTCTTTAACAAATGGTGCTTGCACACAGTTTCTAAATAAAACATTGGCCCACCGGGTGAAAACTGAAGGGCTGATCAACTATCGCGTGAGATTCTCTTTTAATTGCTTTAAAATTGTTGTTTTAGAAATTGAGGTGAAGTGAATGACATGAGCACTATTTACTGGAATCACTTGATACCACTTCATTTCATTTCATTTAAAGTGATAGATCACCCAAAAATAAACATTTTATCATCATATTCTCATGCTTATGTTGTTCAAAACCTGCATGAATTTCTTTCTTCCACTGAACACAAAAGACGTTATTTTGAAGAATATGGGTAACCAAATAGTTACTGCCATGTGCTTCCATAGTACTGTATGTAAGAACTTCAACAGTCTTCAAAATATCTCTTTTGTGTTCAACAGAAGAAAGAAATTCATACAAATCTGGAACAATGTGAACGTAAGTAAATGATGATAAAATGTACATTTTTGTGTAAACTATCCCTTTAAGCTAAACATTTAAACTCACAGCTCCAAGCTCACTGCATCCCATATACCAATATTTTAAAGATTCATAAAAGATGAATCTCTGTCTGGTCATCTGAGATTTCGGTATGGAGATAAAAGTTAGTATCGTGACATTTCGGTAGTATTACAGCACACCGTGAGCATATATTAGCAATGTGTGTTATTTGCTTTTGGCATCTGATAAAGCGTTTGGACCCGGAAAGTCAGTCTTAACAAGTAGATACTTGCATATTGGAATGCAATTACATATGAATTTGAGTAGTATTTGTTCTAATTCTGCATCTTTAAGCAATTGTATTAGAGATGCTTGCCTTTGCAAACAGCACCAATAAACATACACACTAAGGACAGTATCTGTTACTGAGCAGGCTCATGTGGGTTACATTACAATGTTTTATATGTGTTGATTCTGCATTCGTTTATTAAACGCTGCTCAAAGACAGTAATTTCCTGTAACAGATCCAGTTTCTCTAGAGTGAGACTTCCAGTGGGAAACACTGATCATATAAATTGTCAATGTTCTTCAGTGCTCTAAGAAACCGTAGAAACATCAGAGACAAATGCAATGCTACAAGCAACGCTTTCATGCCAATATAAACATATCTGAAGCAAAGCTCTGTGCTTCGTATTAAGAGACAGTGATGTGGCAGACAGGGCCGACACACTACCACCTGTTTATGTGTTATAAGGAGCAACCCAAGAGCCCATGCAGGGCTGAAGCACTGCCATTAATCTGCGTAAAAGCCTCTTTCTCATGCGGCCCTCGTCTCCGTTAGAGAGCATTTACAAACAACAGGTCACCAGAGACTCTTTGAACAAAAGACACTAACGCATGCAGCCCTGCCTGGAAACCGCATTTTGTACTGTAAGGCATCCTCTGAAGACTTTCTGTGTGTGTGTGTGTGTGGTACCTATGGAACAGTCAGATTGTGGTATGCTCATGCAGACAGCATTGCATTAGAAAAAAAAAAAGAAAGAAAGAAAAGAAAAAGAAAAAGCTTGCTTACGCTTTCTTTGTCCCGTAACTTCTGTAGTCTACAGCAGCGGAAACGCCCACGACCACAGCGGGGAGGAGGTATCCCGCCATGTAGAAATACTTCCTGCGTGAATATTCGCTCTCGAAGACATCCACCAGCATCAGATAGAGCTGAACCCCTTCCAAACACATCCATGCGAAAGATGCCAGAAAAAAGTAATGCAGGATTCCTGCAATTATGGAGCAGGCCATCTGTGGGACAGACACAAGGGTCAAAGCTGTAGTTTAAAATCTACATTATTATGTGATTTTATTTGATTTGATTTTTATTTATCTTTTTATTTAATGTGTATTGACTTTTATCAACTTTTAGAACATTTTCAACAAAGTTTTGATTTAATGGCTCTTTTTTATTTAGTTTGTAATTCTATTTTATTTCTTGCAGCAATTTAATGACATTTTTCTTTTCTTTATTACTAACCAAGGACGGTTAAACAACATTTTGACATTGACATTATCTAGCTTGATTTCAATTTAAATGTTTAAAATATGTTCAGTGTAAAAGGTTAAAATACATTCATGTGAAATGCATTTTATTTAAAAAAAGAAAAATAAACACACACACGCACGCACGCACGCACGCACGCACACACACACACACACACAAAAAGCCAAAAAAACACACAAAAATTACTGACTCTCTCTGACTGAATGTTGTACACACTTCCCTAGACATTCCCATAAGACTAGCTGAAAACATCCCATCTATTCAAGGTAACGTACCAAGTCCCCCAAAAAAAAAAAAAAAAAAAAAAAAAAAAACATTGTATTTATGTTGGTTTCAATTATTATTATTATTATTTTTTTTTACTTTTATAACATCTTTTTTTGATTTAATGGCTCTTTTTTATTTAGTTTGTAATTCTATTTTATTTCTTGCAGCAATTTAATGACATTTTTCTTTTCTTTATCACTAACCAAGGACGGTTAAACAACATTTTGACATTGACATTATCTAGCTTAATTTCAGTTCAAATGTTTAAAATATGTTCAGTGTAAAAGGTTAAAATATGTTCATGTGAAATGCATTTTATTTAAAAAAAAATTTAAAAATACACACACACGCACGCACGCATGCACGCACGCACACACACACACAAAAAGCCAAATTACTGACTCTCTCTGATTGAATGTTGTACACACTTCCCTAGACATTCCCATAAGACTAGCTGAAAACATCCCATCTATTCAAGGTAACGTACCAAGTCCCAAAAAACAAAAAACAAAAAAAACATTGTATTTATGTTTAACTTTTTTTTTTTTTTACTTTTATAACATCTTTTCTTCAAAAGTTTTAATTTAATGGCTTTAAAAATGTCAGGTAGTATAGCTATGCAGTAGATAGCCAAGTGTACGTGGACCCCCTTCTAATTAATGGCTTTGGCTGGGCCTCTTAATTCCAGTGAAGACAAATCTTAATGCTTCGGCATAAAACGACAGTCTAGAGAATTGTGTGCTTCCAACTTTTCTGGCAACAGTATGGAGAGGGCCTTTTCTGTTTCAGCATGATAACGCCTCTTGTGTACAAAGCGAGGTCTGTAAAGAAATGGTTTACTGGTGTGGAAGAACTTGACTGGCCCACACAAAGCCCAGACCTGAACCCCACTGAACACATTTGGAATGAACTGGAACAATGAGCAAGGCAGGATCGATGGTTGATTTGTTTGTGTATGGGTGGGAGTAAATACAGACATGATTGAGCAAAAAGGATAGAGCCTTTCCGGGCCTTTTTTATCGCATATTAGAAGTAGTCAAAAAATGAATGAGACCATTTATCCCCTAATATTTTCAGTAATATAATGATGGCATGTTTCATTTCAAAAATGTAAATATACATATATATATATATATATATATATATATATATATATATATATATATATTATATATATATATATATATATATATACATATATATAAATGCAATTTCTTCAAATAGGTTCTGGACAAAAAGAGTCAAGTTATAGACTCGCAAAAACCCAGTAAGCCTGAAAAACTATAATCATGTGTCAAAATGCTGCTGGAACTCCCTTCAGAGATTTGTCTTGGATGTTGTGGACACGTCTCTAGACATTTCCATGAGACTCGCTGAAAACATCACATCCATTCAAGGTAACGTTACCCTGGGCTCCGTCATGTCGATTCCGATGAGGAAGATGAGCTCAGCGATGAAAAGGTTTATGCACAGGTTCTTGTGGATTGTGTTCCTGTCACTCTGCAGCCCACGGAAGAAACAGAATGTGAAGATGCTCATGGCCAGACAGATGAGGGATACCACGATACCCACACGACTGATGACGCTCAGCAACAGCTCCTGAACTTTATCTGCACCCTAAGAAACAAAAAATAGAGACGGAGAAAAAAAGAAATAAATTAGAAGCAGGTCACATTTAACAACTAAGTAAATTGCAGAGGGTTTTGTAATACAGAATATGCAACACATTTCCAGGAACAAGTACACTTTTCTGTCCAAACTGAAATCTAAACTGTAGCAAAACACAGAACTTTTGCCAATTAGATCAGATTTGATGTTCATTAGACAGTTATGTGTTTATGTTTTTTCCACTGGTGGCACAGAAAGTTCGGCTTTAAACATTTATTCAGTTTTTGCTTAAAGAAACTTTTGCTAATATCACAAGTAGACAAACTCTAAAACAGGCTGATTTGCAGTTATCAGTCGGTAGCGTCTGGCTTAGGAAAGCAGATGAGTGTTGGCGGTGTCTATTATAACAGCTGGGTTTCACAGTTACGCACAGACAAAAGCTTAAATATTTATGAAGATCGCATCTTACCAGCAGCTCTCGATGAGCCATGAGCACCGCAAAGTTGGTGAGATGACTACAGGAGCAGGTGGTGTGACTTTTATTGGCGTGGATGAGTTTGCAGCCCTGAGTGGACCAGTATCCCATCATGGTTCTCTCGGAGTAGTTCCAGAAAGAGCAGTTGGAGTTATAGTAATGTTGCATCTGTAATTGACAAGAGGAGACAGAACCATTCCTCATGAGTTAGCAGACGATAATGAATTGATATTTAGCAGCTGTCCGTATCATAATGGCGCCTGCGCGTGAACATTGGGGGAACGGCATCCTAATTCACTCCGACTGTTGGCGTTCATTCTTTCGCAAATGATACACTGGCCATATCAAACACTCTTTTGAATGCGCAGTGTGTGTTCTCACATAAACGACTAAAGAATCTAATAAGGTTAAATGAGTGCGAAATCTAGCATGGGACCATTGATTATATGAGGTGCTAACAGGGGGCAGAATGGTTTGAAGGCATGTCTGTGGAAATCGCACAATTACTTTGATAGAGAGCAAAAATCAAGCCGGGTCTCCTCTGGGAGCGCTCCTGACACTTTAAAAGAGAGCGAGATGATAATTGGTCCTCTGGTAATTTCATCCTGCATTGTATAGCTAATCTGGGAGTTAATTTTCCACTCCGAAAAAAGGAAATTGCATCATTTACATCCTAATGTCGACAAACGAATTAGTTTTCATTAAGAATTTGGTCTAGGCTGGTAATAATCATTGGTTCAGACTTTGTTAATTTCATGTTCGATGGCTTAAATAAACCCCTCTGTGACCTTGTAGGGTGTTTGAATTGAGACTGCTTTTATTTTATTTTCTTCGCCAGCTTGCTTTGCTATCCTGCTGCTTTTATGATCCCTTTGTTTGTTTATTGCTTGCACTCACGTCGATGTGCTCCAGGGTGAAAATCACAGGCTCCGATATAAATACACGACTGGATTCTTTGTTTATTGAGGCGGCAATGACGTCGGAATTCACAGCCACGGAGAAGTTGCGTCCGTTAGCCTCGTGGTCAAGCTTCATCGTCGCATTCTCCGTGCTTAGAAACTGCCCCAGGTTCTTATAAAGGGCAAAAACCAACTTGGCAACACCTGCGAAGAGAAAACGGCACACCTTACTTCTCATTAAAGTCTATTATGTCAGTGCATCTGTCAAGAACAAGTCTGGATTTTGTTACACCTTATAGTTAATAGAGGAAAAGTTGAATTTATATTTTGTCTATTAAGAGTAGGTTTTTGCAATGTGACAACAAAATGGCAATGCTATACCCTTAAAATAAGTACAGCTTTAATCATCCTTAATTTTACTTTCACCCATGTACATCAGAAAACATGATCATCCCATAAATAAAGTATATACCCCACAAAAGTTTCTAACTTCAGTATATGGATCTTTCTTCCCAAGTGACCCTGCAGCAGACCCAGTTATATTTGTCGAAAACAACATATGTTCAGCAGTATGTTCGCATCAATGTTCAGATCTTTTTCTGACAATGAGAGCATTTCTATCTCCATAGTGACAGGAACAATTGGATCTTATATGTTCTTATTATCACTGGAAATGATACTAATGACCGTATATGAGTGAGTTCGCACGTGGGCTGGAGCGTACCATTACGACTGTTGAGTTTCACCGTATTGGAAGACAATTGGATAGAAATACCACTCCTGCCGCTCTGGGGAAACCTGAAATCTTGAACCTGCCCATCTGTGCTCAGCACGTAAACATCCAGAACTGCGGAGAGAAATCAGATGTTTCACAATGTTAGTTCACCAAGCGGAAATAGAGGGGGAAAAAAATAATGGGGTGAATTCACTGAGAATGAATTGCGGTTTATTTGCATGCATATCTAGTGTTGTTCAGTTCACTACAGGAATTATGTAAATCAGTTAGCGGTGAAAACGCACCCACAAAAACTGTGCCGAACGCAATTTGCATAACGTTATTCTGAAGTTTTAGTTGCTAGGCTGTAGTGGATGTAACAGACCACAGCGATATGGCTTACTTTACTAGCAGTTTTTTTTTTTAAAACAGTGCATTTGTCTACACTACAACTCTGGATACAACAAATAATCTGTCATGATTTCAAGTTTTCACCTGTAAATAAGTTTTCTAAATAAGAGGCAATATATAATAAGCCTTATTTATATAGAATTTTTTTTATATATATGTTTGCACAAAACACAAAAATGTTTAGAGAATTCACACCATAACCTGTTAGGCCAAAAATCAAATGTTGATTCATTGGTTTTTGGACTTTGTATTATCAATGCTGTGCAAAATATAAAAGTGTATACAGGAAAGTATATGTATTAGTCCATGTAACTGGTCAAAATTTCTTTATTCACTATTTTTAATCACGTTTTTGCCTTCCCTTCATTTTTAAAAGGTCCTGCGGTGTGGCAAATGAATGGAGTAGAAATATTCCATGTAGAGTCTCAATTAATATGAGGTCGTAAAAGCTGCATGCATAACAGTAAGAAAAGAATTAGGAAAAATGCTGTTTAAAATAGTATAAGACGGAGTTAGCATGCCACGCTGCAGGACATGTCAACTCCCAAAAAAGTATTTCATGTCAACCAGCCATGTGTTAGTGGCCACTGTTATTATAATTTCACAGCTGAAGCATATTTGCAAACTCAAACTGATCAGCTGCAAAATAAACTGTTTACGGTGTCACTTCCATTCGTTTTGCGCAACGCTCGTACTCACTTATATTACTGGCTGGTACTTTCACGATGGCCGGTTCCATTAAATTGTCAGCAAGGACAAAGGCTCCTTCCTCCAGGGTGTCCAGTAACATAGTTGCGGCGTGCGTCTGCTCTGTGGTATTCATATCTCGCCACGATTTCAGAGCCTCCGGTCTGAGGAGGTTGTCGACTGTATCCACGATAGCCTATAGTCCAATGAGACGCTTGTGTCAGCACTAACCACTGTAGTAAGGTCAAATGTCAAAGCCTTGACTTTATCAGCAGCTGTTTGCCCGTGCCCAAATGAAAGCAAACATGCACACTTTGTTTTAGGTTGTTATCAGGTGACACACATAAAAACAGGCTGCAGAAATGAGCCCGACATGCTCTGTCTGTCTCAAGAGTGCAGTATTGAATGTCAAAGGCTCTTCAAGCACGTAAACGGACATATATGAGGTAAAGAAAGACAGCCGGTCGTGATGCCTTATAAATGCAAAGATAAAGACACCATTGTTCTGTGTCATCAGAACTGAAGGCGTCTCTAGATCTTAATTATATGATGCACAAAATTGAAATGGAAAATATAAAATAGCCACCTGTTAACACTGTCAGAGAATTTTCAAAAATGCAGTAGGTTTCTACAAAGGGATGTTATGTTTGAGATTAACTCTAAAGTCCGGTTTCTAGCAATGAACATTTTGGAATTTTTTTACCTCACAATCTTACACTCTCATACTATTTAAACAGAGCTTCTGTGTGAGAGAAATATCAAAAGGTTAAGCACATACACACACACACACACACACACACACCACCACCACCAGACTAAAATATCGATACATACTTGTCGCCTCCTTTGATAATTATTGTTCATCCGATTGGTTTTGCAGCTCTGACTCATACAAGCTCTAATTTCCTACATTTTTATGGTCATTTTTAACTACTCTCAATGCTAAATCGTTTTTGCTCCTACACACCAATACATATTAAAAGATGATATATGCATCTTCACAGTCTAGGGTTTCACATTCGCTGATTTATTTTACACTGATTTGCCTTTCCGAAACAGAATCCTGCCTTTCATGTGATCTCTGCATAATCTCTCCTGTCATACTTACATTTTTCAGTTTTGCTAGGTCTAAGTAAATTTTTTAGCAGTTGAAAATGCTGTGGAAAAACCAATGCAGCAATCAATATATTTCAAGCACCACAAATTGACATCTACCCTTTACAACCAATAAGAACATGCACTGCCAACCTGCAACTCAAGCACATCAACATATATTAACACATGACTTTAAAAATAAAGAAACTGAAAAAAACAGACCATTAACAAACACATAAAAGGTATGAACTGGGCATAAAAATTGCAGCCACACAATTTCCAATCCACTGAAATATTGAACCTCCGGGACTGAGGACACAGGCGGAGTGAAATGCTGTGGCGACAGTGAGAATGAAAGGACACAGGACCATGCTGAGAAACAATAGCAGGAAAAGAAGAAGAGAAAGTACAGAAACAAGTGTAGAGCATAGTAGCGTAGCACAGATATACCTTCATATACGCCCTGCACGTCCTTTCTCGCTTTTGAAGCTTTTTCATTTGAGAGAGGACACACACAAGAACAAAAACAGACCAAAGAAAGACAGTTAGAAAGGTTGATGGTGTACTAATGGGTTCTCCAATCCACAAGCACTTCAGAAACACAGTATAGCAGTCAGATCTGCTATGATGAAATCATGTAACGGATGAATGTAGGGTGTACAGAGTGGCCTTGCTTTCAGAACAACAATTTAGTCTAGCGATTTCAAAGCCCTCAGGTGCTCTTTCGAGTAAAAATAGAATCAGTAGCTCATTACCATCTAAAATATGCAACTGAAACATATGCAAAACAATATTCAGATGCAGACTGCCTAAATCAATGTGTGGTTTACCTCTATAGGATCAGGATCAGGGTTGGACAGTAAACTAAGAGAAGGGCTTGTGTTGGAGATTAGGTGTAAGGGTGTGGTTTACGAATAAAGGTTAAGATTAAGATTTATGGTAAGAGATTGGGTGCTGGGATAGGTTCTAAAGCGGGGGTGTTCAATCCTGCTCCTGGAGGGCCACTGTCCTGCAGAGTTTAGTTCCAACCACAATTAAACTTACCTGAGCAATCTAATCAAGGTCTTAGGCATACTACAAACCTCCAAGCAGTGTGTAAACTCTGCAGGACAGTGGCCCTCCAGAACTGATTTTGGACAACCCTGGGCTAAAGGTTGGGGTTCAGATTAGATGAAGGAGTTTAGGGTCAGGAAAAAAGATTAGGTGTACAGGTGAGGTTTAGGAATAATGGTTAAGAATTGGGTTTTTGAGGTGAAAAGTAAAGTTTAGGCTTAGTATTTTAGCTAACACTTTAGTAGAGGGACAATTCTCACTATTAACTAGTTGCCTATTAGCATGCCTATTATTGACACATTGGCTGTTTATTAGTGCTTATAAAGGACATATTCTGCATGACCATATTCTACATCCCTAATCCTACCTAATACTTAAACTTGCCTTGCTAACTATTAATAAGCAGAAAATTGGGAGTTTATTGAGGCAAAATCCATAGTCAATGGTTTGTTATTGGCAAGAATTGGACCTTAAAAATAAAGTGTGACTATATTTTAAAAATGGATGCTAGTGTTGGAGTTATGATTTATCATAGGAAAGAGGCTGGGGTAATGGTTAAAATCGGAAATAGGGTTTAGGGCCATTGTTCACTGAAGGAGTGTGGAGTCAAGATAAATAAATCTTTGATTTACAATTTAAAGTTTGGTATTAAGGTTTAGAGTAATAGCTTATAGGATGCTGGTCCAGGAACATGTCCTGTTCATGTAAATTACACTGGCTGATGTCCATGTGGCTTCATGAGACCAATGCCATTCTTGCTTTAGTGCACTGGGGGATCCAAACTTTTTGCAATCAGGCCTGTGTGCCTTCAGTCCCTTCCACTGGCCTGTAACTACAATAAAAATTTGAAAGAAAGGCTTCACTCATAGTGAGTACAGCCTGTGCTCCAGCCATTTGATATCCACCCACTTCTTTGACTTTAATGAATGAAACACACAAAAAGCCATACAGACGACACAATAGCCAATAAAGAGGTTTCTGTCTTAGTATTTAACAAAATTAATGTTACTTCAAGCACTTTGAATATGCTATCCAAGCTCATTGACTTAAAGGGTTAGTTCACTAAAAAAATGAAGATTCTGTTCTCACCCTCATGTAGTTCCAAAAAACACCCTAAAAGTAAAATGTATGTATCAAACAGTTTAAACCAAGCCTTCTGAAGGAACAAGCTCACTTTTTATGATGAACGGATTTAATTTAGACTTTTAGTCACATTTAAACACCGATCAACTTGCATGCATACACTGTAAAACATAATCACGTAACATAAAAATAATAATAATAACAATAATAAACAAAAGCTCAAACTTCCTTGCTTGATGTGCAAGAACCAATGAAGTTTGTTCTTGTATGTGAAGCATGCTGAGCTGTCTTTGTCCATATTAGATGTCCTTTGTTTTATGTGTGTTGAGCAGTGCTTACATTTGGATAAAAGCCTAAATTAAACCTGTTCAACATAGTGTGTCCCCTCAGAAAATTGTGATTAAACTACTCAATTAATACTTTTACAATGGAAAACCTTTTGAAGCTTAGGTTGAATGGACTTTCAATGGAAGGACAGATTTCTCTCAGGTAGCATTACAAATATGTGTATTTGTACACAAAAGTCTTATGGGTTTCATAAGTGAATGATGACAGAATTTTACAATTTGGTTGAACTATGTCTTTAACAACTAATATTCAGTCCCAGTAGCCTTAGAACATGCTGAATAGAGCCATATATCTTTAAAGCTCATGTTCGGTGAATGTATGCCCTCAAGATTCCTAATGGTTGAAGGAAATGTTACATAACGGCCAGTTGTAACCAGAAGAGTTAGTGTGCAGTTAAGCTCATAAAGAAGTCTCTCATATGTATTTTAAATGCAATGCATAGGTTTTATATAAATGCAGCTAATCATTTTTGTAGACTGAAAACTGGCTTCATTCTTCTCCTTGTGACCTATTTTTCAGAAAGTGTCTGCACTGTTATTTGCATACTTGTAAAATGCATTATAATATGTACAATTCTGGTGATGTGAAAGTATGAGAGTGCAAGACAGTGCGCTAATATTGGGACATATCACCATGTTGTTGTGATACTGTATCACAGGCTGCTTTGTCACATACAAATTATATTTCGTGCCAACTTTGTCATACATTCATGCATTTAAAAACTGTTGTGGCAGCTTCAACCTTATTATCACTATTATAAAACTAAAAGTCCTCATCTGTTGCACAATATTACCCAAAAATGCATGTACGGATGCACACCAGACAAAGTATGTAATTTAAGCATGTGTCGGGAAACACTAATTCTGATCAAGCATACCACTTTTCATGGATAGTAGGCAAAACCCACTGAGTGATTCACTTCAGTCTTTGCATTTATACTTTTTTCAATTCTCTAAAAGCACAATGGGGTGTAACACAATGAGTTTAACAGTCTTTTTGAAGCAAGTGTCCTTTAAGCAAAGTGCCTCTGAAACGTCCACGACATGCTGCTGCTTATTAAAAAATCATGTTGAGAATGAAATCCTGTTAATACCTTATTGAAGCTGCGGCCGGTGGAGTCTTTCTCGCTGGGTCGCAGTTCCTGTAACTGAGCGTCTAGAATATCCACCAGCTGCTCCATGAGCCTCATGGTAGAGCTAATGTCACCGGCAAAGATGGCTCCTTTGGTATGTTTGGCCAGCTCGTTCGCCAGGTTGGCTGCGTTTTCCCCACTCCGGATCTGAGAGATTACACAAATTAACCTCACAGCATGGCTCTGAAAAATATCATTTTGTATCTACGAGGCTCTTGACTCCCATTATGACATCATCACGCTGAGTCAGCAACAGCCCCCGCGAGCAATTACAGCTATCATTAGAAACTGGTAACACTTTGGAAGAGCATTTGGAAACACTTCCTGGGTTTCAATGGCTGAAGCATTTCTGCTACTTTAGTTCATTTTTGTGGGTGTACGGTAGGAAGTTTGGTGTCCCATTGTGCACATCCATTCTATTTACTGGAAGCATCTCACTTTAACACAAAAGTGCACACACGGATCAATCTGCAAGTTCCCTGTTGGATGTTTGAAGGCTGTGTGTCTTCCTCTTAACAAGTGATAACAGAAAGAATGAGCTCCAAAATATGCCACCGGAGAGTATTTTATTTTTATGATGTTATGCTCTAAAGACTGTCACATTTTTTTTTGCTCCTTGTTCTGCGAGGACAGATATATTCTGGAACTACAAACCTTTTGTGCAACTTGATTCACCCAGTGGGATGTGCAGTTGCTCAGATCTGGGCCTTTTGGGTTCCAGGTCCCAGTGGAGAGAACACACAAGTAGGAGGCAGTGCCTGTTTAAATAAAGATAAAATCATCATCATCATTATTATTAGCCACATTAGTACGTGTAATCTTTTATAAATAAATACGAAATGGATTGTCTGTCATAAAATGAGAGCCAGTGAGTGATCTGACTCCAGTCTGTGGTTCCAGCACAATTTATTAATGTTCTTTATTTAATTATTTATTTGTCAAGATACTGGACTGTTTACTGTTTTCTTTTCTTGATGTTTTGTACTCATCTCATTTTAAAATGTTTAATTGTATGCATCAATGCTGTGTGTCTTTGTTATACATGTTACATGTACTTACTATAGTAACATCAATATGCATAATTATGCATAATTACATTCAACTAACCCTAAAGGAAACCCATTTCCTAACCATAACCATACAGTAAGTATATGTAGTTAACAGTGTTGGGTTGGTTATTTTGGAAATGTAATAATGTTACAGATCACAAGTTACCCTATTTAAGATATAATAAGTAGTGTAACTTTTATTAAAGTAATGTAACTGATTACATTTGTCTACTTTTTGATTACTTTTCTACATTTCTAATGTTTCGAACTGTTAATGATTTTGAAAGCAGGTTAACCTCACAGTCATACTCAACACTGATTACTATCAGACTTTCAAAAGCATTCACTTGAATTAAGATTGTAAGAATTGAATTTTAAAGCATAGCCACCACAAAATTGTGATTTTAGCACCTTTAGCACCAGACTTTAGCACCTCTTTTTACTTTGATATCATTCTGATGTTAAATACAGATTTAACTCATTACAAGCTATGATGCTTTTTGAAATCAAATCTTTGCATAGCTATGATAGGAAACACTGGCAACAATGCCTTGGAAAAAAACAAATAATCTTAAAAAAAAAGAAAAAAAAGACAAAAGCAAAAACATAAACCCAAATAGGAAATAAAACTTTTATCGAATAAGCATGTGTCCTATTCTCTGTTCTAAACTCCTGAAACATTGGTGTCTTATATTTTAAATCAATATTTTAATCAATTAAATCTGTGTTTGGGTGTTTGTAAAAAAAAAACAACAACAACAAAAAAAAAAAAAAAACAAACAAACAAAAAAAAAACCTTTTTGTAATCATAAACCTTTTCATAAGTAACTGTAATTTAATTACACTTTTTTTTTCTCAGTAACTAACTGATTAGAATTACATTTATTTATTGTAATTCCGTTACATGGAACCAACATTGATAGTTATTTAACTTTACTCAGTACTTAAATATATTATTACACTGTCACAAAATAAAGTGTAACCAATATTTGTTATGGCAATAAAGCACCAATAAATATATTTAGGATCTTAGAAGTCCAAGAGCAAAAAAAGGACTGTCTGACGACTTACCAAATAAATGCATAAATTGGCATAAATAAATGTTAATTATTATTAACAAATTATTTATTCTTATAAGTAAACACCTTTGCTAACAAGATTACAACGCATGGCCTCTCATGGATTTATTGCTTCATTCAAATGGTCGATCCTAAGAGAATAGACACATTTCTCTTTGCCAAGAGGCCAAATGCATATTAGCTTGTGTGTGACTGATAGCAATTCAAAGAGCCCTGAGTGGAAAACTGCAGCGTGTCACACTTCAACAGGTACATGCACCCACCTCGAGTTCCTTTGGGGCAGGGTCGTTCCACCAGCATGCCCCTCTGCGTCTGCGGCCACAGTATGTCTCTAAGCTCTACGCTCTCGCAGAAGCGCTCAGGTGGAGGAAAAGACTCCAGTGAGGGAGGCGTGGTGGTTTGGGGAAGTACAGCTGGTGATTTGGGGGTTTTATTAACAGCTCTGGTCCCTGTAGTGGTAACAGTAGTCACCTGACCTCTCGGTTGAGTAGTGGTTGTTGTAGTGGTTGTTGGTTTTAGTAACTTGGGTGTTGTGGATGCCTCTGAGATAGGTGGTGCTAAAAAGAATAATAGGCAAAATTAGTTGTTGCACAAATTCTGTTTGGTTTCTGTTATCAAGCTCGTATAGTGCTTAATAAAGGAGAATAATTATGAAGTAAAAAGTATTCAGCTCGCACACAAGACCTCAAGCTCTATTATACTGCATCTCAAAAGCTTATTAAAGAGCTGAATCGCACCGTTTTTGAACATATATTTTCTCTCAGCCTCAGTTTCTTTGTTCCTGTGTCTATATTTCATAATCTTAATATATAACTAACGTAATTCCTTAAGGCAAGAAAAATATGGTACATATATCAGTGTAAACTGAACAAATATTGCAGGCCACACTTTACACCGGAAAATATGCGTGTCTTATTTCCAAAACGTAATTACGTTTTTTTCCTAGCTAGGAAGTTACATAATGATAATCAGAAGGAGATTCATACGTGAAGGGGTTTGAGTCCTAGATAACTCAAACTTCTTTGCAGTTTGTACTGGTTCTTCCTGTACAGGGTAAAAGTGATATACCTGACCTCCTACCTCCAACCACAAATACTGATAAACCTACTTTCACCAGCTAACCAGATTGAATGCACGGCAGCGTGCAGCCAAGAAACCCACTGATGAAGCGGCCCATAGAAGTGTGAGAGATTTTAGCGCAGTATGGGTGTGAGAGCACCTCCATGTATGTTTGTGAGGTGGAAAAGACCGATCGAGTGAAAGAAAAGGCTTTCTTCTTGAGGTTAGATGTGACCTACTGTGAATTAGTGTCAACTGACCAGCCAGAGCTCTGGTTCAGATAAAAACTGAGCAAAAAGAGCTGCAACGCCTTTTCCTGCAGACCCCGATCTTTACAGATTTCATCCATGTGTGCAAGTTTTGACACGGTTGGCATGACTGGTGTGCCATTATTGGCTTTTCACTCCCAGATTCTGGCTGTTTGTCATGATGGCTCTAAAACAAGCTTTAGCTCAATGTTCCAGAATTAAACCACAGATGAGAGAAGCCTGTTAAAGTCAACAGGAAACCACATTCGCAAACCATTCTACTATAACTGTAGCCTAAAAATAATGCTTCAGAAAACTATTTGTCTATTGTGTAACATTATCCAAATGCCACAAGCTTAGGTTACGTGAGCTGAAAAAGGAAAATCATTCACGCGGTATAATATATATATTGTATATATATATAGAGAGAGAGAGAGAGTACAAAAATGAAAACCAGTGTCCATTCCAAAAGTGGACATTGTGTAAATAACTTAAATAACTAAATAAATAACTCCACAGTGTCTTTTAGCAATCCATCGCTCAGAGAGACAGAGAGAAAAAATCTGAGCAACACACAAGGAAGTTAAAAGTGCTAAAGAGACCATTTCATAAGGAAAGAAAATAAATAAATAAAATCTTTAGAAAACCACTTTGCCATGGTACAGATGGTACTTTGTTGCAAAGTACTTTCCTTACACCATGGTACTGAATGAAAAACATATTTATGTACCGTGGTATTTGCATGGTATTATGACACATCAAAATAATGGAATTTGTCCAAAAAACCATAGTATTACCATAACAATATACGCTGGAAAATAAACAAACAAACAAAAAAAACCCATCATCCTACTACCATGGCACTTTTGTGAAAGATGTGTTTTCAAACTTTGACACTATTGTCCTTTGTGCTTTATGTATAATTTGGTGTGGTGTCGATTATGGATTGTGATCCTTCAAAACTGAACATGCGGGCGGTAAATGGATACTTACTCAGCTGTCTCATAGCACCTAGGTGTCTGTTATTATTTTACAGAATGCCTTTGAAATCTGATTTATGGGCAGAAGTATTAATTTTCTCTTTGTTGTAACAAAGGCAGTTTCTCTTAAGATAAGTACGTCTGTAGTGCTGTAATGAAAATGTGTCTGACTCACATTAAGGCTCAAAGGAACCTTCAGTTCAATGTCAAAAAAAGAAGAAATATTACCTTCGCAACAGAGAACAATTTCAAACTAAATATTGAAATGAAGTTGTGGCGATAACCACCAAAGTACTAGTTCCAACATGGTGGAGAATTTCCAGTGACTTTTACTGTTTTTACATCGAGCTAATCATGATTCATTTAGAAACATTTCCCTCACATTTCTATGTTTATTAAGCCACTTTCTTTATAGGGGTTATTTGGCTCGCCCTCAAATACAGGCAAAACAAGACAACACACACACACATAGCTTGGATGTAATAGGACAACCCAGGCTCATTGAAAATACGTGCTTGTGAAAACGTTTCTGCAACACCAATATTATGTATCTTATTGGACATGTTGTGGCAGTTTTAAAGTGAAAAGTCCAGTAAGCGGTGCAAAAAAAATGGCCACATTTTTATTATTCCAGTATTGCGGTGGTTCTGAATTCAAATGTCTGGGGACTCTCTATACCAAACCCAACCCCTAACTTACCCGATAGTGTTAAACAAAAGCAGAAGTCATATAAAAATGCATTTGCTGATGCCACTGTGCTATTTATTTATTTATTTATTTTTAACCGTAGTTTCACAGGATTGTACCTGTCGCGTGAGCTACCGAGCAAACCTGCTAAATTAGAATACCCTTACATATGAAGCTGTATATGTGACACATTCAAAAATATCAGTTTTCAAATCTCTCAGGGTGTTAAAATTGTCATAACATATTGTGCAAGTAACTGTGCAAAAATTAGGCTTTCGTAATGGAAACTCTGGCCATGTAAATCATAATTTTTGTGAAAAGGAATAAAAGTTGTCAGAGTTCTACTGCCTCTAGTGTTCATATTAACTGGAAACAGTAGCAATTCATACATATATTACTCTAAAATGATTACTTTATAGGAACCCTTATTTTACCAGCAGCATTTTCATACTGGAATTTACTTTGAATACAAGAACTCCAAAAACTAAAAGGTTGTTGCCATGCAGACTTACTAGACCATCTCATTGTAGCTTTTAATGCTGAGAAGTAGTCTAGCCATAGAGGGAGCGGTCTAAGAAGGACACAGCCTCCCTAAGATGCATCCCTCCAATTGAGAAGCACCCTAAATGAGAGCTGACTGGGGGAGGGGCTAAATTTGATTTTCTAGGGAGGGTGCTAAATGTGGGAGGGGTGATTACGAGAATAAATGGTTAGGCTGGGGGAGGGGCTAAAAATGTCACAAAGAGGAAAAGATTGAGACGTGTGGGCAAAGGGAGAAGGTGGCAATTTGCATCTAATAATTATGTATATATATATTAATTCAAGGGAGGTCTTTAATAAAAATAGAAGCCACTGAGCAATCTCTCCAAGTGGCAGTAGAAGCGAGACTAAAATAAAGCCAAATCCATTAGTGGTCTTCTGAACACAAAACAGTATTTTTTTCTTTTTTCTTTTTCAGGCAGGAGCAGAGAAGTCTCTGCATACATTTTGCTAACCATCAGCAGTGTAATATCACATGGCAATTATCACAATCAGTGTCAAACTAATTCCATTAATGATGAGCAAAAATGAGATTAAGTGGCAAGCAGCGTAATGTGTGTTTTCCACCCCGATTCAGATGGCAAATATAAATGCTGTCTGTCTCCTCCACATCAAGATGATTCCCCATTATGAAAGATGATTCCAGTATCAATATGCTGCTGGTTTTAATCATTTTCTCTTTCAGCAAACGGCGCATATGATGCTATTGAGGATCTTTATGAGATGTCATCCTAATATGTCGTGCCAGCATTCCACATGAAGGAACAATCTATCAAGCCAGCAAACAAGCAAGTATTCTGGCAGGTATGTGGTATAGAGTCCACTAATACATTACATTTTGTTTACACCTGGTATTAAGTAGTGTTTTGAGTAACAAGTGATCAGGTGAGACACATCGCTGTTTAAACTTGGTAGTAAAATGAATCTCAAATGAATTCTTACTTGCATCAAAACAAGGAAAAGTCTTGGTTATTTTAGTGGGGTATCTGTATTAACAGGACTTTGAATGTTAACTGTCTCTGTGTCTAAAACAAAAAAACAAAAAGTTATAGTAGAGTAAAAAAGTAGTAAATAAATATTAAACGAGCTGGTACCCATTGTGGCATACATTTTTATACTTAGTTGTATACATTTTGTTCAATATTTATTACCAGAAAACACTGAATCAGGTTTTAAACTTCACATTTCATAGAAGATAAACAGAAAATAAAATGCCACATATAATATTTAGTTTGATCCCTTGAGATTCCCGATAAACATTTTCTGAAGGTTAAAATTCCTCTTTTGAATTCCCCTTTTGTTTAAAATTTTATATTCAATAAAATGATTTAGAATTTCTTGAAAAACTGTTTTAGGCCTGTTTATGTCTGTGATGTTGTTCAATGTCTCCAGTCAGTCAAAATTTAAAGGACCAGAGAAACATACAGTAGGTCACCTTGAAGTTGAGCGCTATGGGTAGTTAAAAAAAAAAAAAAAAAACACACACACACACTTAATACTGACCTACTGCAGTCATTGATGCAGTTACAGATGTGATATTGGAGTATTTCTGGTCATTTGATTTGCACCAATCCCCTAACAATTAATCTCGTAATCGCTCCATCCCTGAAGAGGAGATGTTTTTGTTGCCCTCTGACTTAAAGGGGATGGATTTCTTCCTATAAAGGCAGGGGCTTATCATCTCGTACATACTCTAGTGGTTCGTTGAAGCAGTGTCTCAAAATCAAGGTAATTTCACAGCTATCAAAGTAAAGTGGAGCAAACATCAACTCTGCAGAGCACAACTCTGACGGCTGTGTGAGTGAGCTGATTATTGAGATGATGAGATAATCACCACATCTAAAACAGAGAAAACACATCAGTATACAAATGATGGCAGATTAGATTCAAGTAGGGGGTATCGTTCAACTCGCGCACTGCACAGGAGCTAATGCTAGTGAAATTAGCATGTTTTTGTCCTTCATCAGCACTGATTGTAGAGCTAATTACTTCCTTTACACGCGGCTAAAAGAGAGGCAGAACATACATGGGCACATTCAATCAGCCACATCGTACAAGTGTGAACCACAAGTGGATACATTGTGGTAACAATGTGATAACATTTCCTTAATGAAAGATTTGAACCCTCCGAGGTAACACCCCAGAGAAATGTTCAATGAATTTTAGATCTGAGCCCTAATACTTTGCATCTGAAGTGATATTGAGTTGATATTTCTTACTTAATTGCTTGCTTGTGCAGGGATGAATTTGCTCGATGGTTTTAATTCAGTGGCAGTAATCGCTTCAGGCTACAGGAAAGCTGCTAGCACATGCTAAGAATGACTCAGATGATTATATCCTGAGTTCAGAAATAAGTCTGATATAATAAGTAGTGCCGATAGTAATGTGATTATGAATGTCATACACAGCCTTCAGAGAGGTGTTTTGGCTCTGTTCCAAAAGCTAGTGAGCTGCTTAGGCACCTTTTAAAGCAGCATAATAAGAGAAACGGAACCTCATTGAAACCTCCAGTGAATGATTTGCGAGGAACACAAAATAGTATTCTTCATGTGAAGTGCACAGACACAAATTACAATTGATTTCAATATGGTGAGCAGTTAGCATGTTGCTAAGGTACACTGTGATGAACATATGCTTCTCAGCAATTAATGCAATATACATGGTAGGAAAAAAATGATTTGAAAAATGGAAAAGGTACTGGTAATTGTCTGCCAGGACATTATCCATTTTCTGGACATTTCCTTTTAACCCAATGCAATGCGTAATTTAAAATAAGGGAAAATCGCCTGTGAAAAATGAATGGTTCATTAAGCCCCGTTGTTATATATTCTTCTTAGCTTGTATGCATATTTTAAATGTACTAAATTAAAATTTTTCTCTTGATTCGTACTTTATCTTGGATGAATTTGGCAAGTTAAAAAAGGTTGCAGCCTTCATATCAGAAGCACACATATGATGGTTGGTTATAATATAACTGGTAGCCTTTGAGGTGCTTTTGAATGCTATAAGCAGGCCACAAAAACTTTTTTAACTTACAAACTGCTATCTTGTAATTTAGCGGATGCTTTTATCCAAAACAACTTTATCTAAAGTGCACTCATTAGGGGTACAGTTTCAAGACGACCCTGGGTACAGTTACTCTGCTCAGTGTCTGCACAAGCAGATTCATGACTAAGGTGGACACCGCTGGGTCTCCGCAGAAGAAAGACACTCGTATTTTCAATTCTTAAGCCCCACTAATCTGCGTAAAATTGTTTGACCTCTACACTTAGCCAAGTTTTTCTGGAGTAATGCAAGAGTCTCGGCTCCTAGGCTGAGCTGGGATTATGGTAATTACGGTTATTATTTTTTCAATGTAAAGATGATCTGACACATAGTATGGCCATCCTGTCCTAGCTCTTGACAGCTAAATTAAAAACAGGCTACGCTGACGTGACCTTCGGGACTGATCCGGTCTCAGCGGAGAGCCGTCTCTCAGCACAGACACATTGAGAGGCCTTCGAGCAAAAGTGTGAGTTGTTTGTTTTGAGGCGCTTGAGATCTACTCTTTTGGGGGTGATCCACCACTGCCGCAAGGCTGCCTACGTACCTGTCCAGACAGGTAACCCTCTACCAATGAGGGAAGCGGTGCCTTTCTCAGTGGGGCAGTGGGAGGGAGTTTAGCCTCAAGAGTCTAAACGCTAGGGAGGAATGGCTCTGTCTTTTGAAACCTCGAGGGATGCGTCTCTTATTATATGCTAACAACGCCTATGATGTTGTTTACTGCCAAGACCCACCACTCCACTCTAAGATGTTGCTTGCACTCGAGAAAGGTTTCCGGAATACATCAAGCACATATTAAATCTGAAATTAAAAATCAGTCATCCGTGACATTTGACACACAGACTCGGGAGCCAGAGGAATACCAACTCAGTGGCTGAAATCTCGCGACCACTTAAACAGATATCCAGAGGGACTCTGTGTGTATATGTGTGTGTGGCTAGACTTGGGATTGGAGATGAAGCTTACCGTGAGCTGGATCAGGTGGACCAAACACCAGATTGTACCGCAGGATGTAGAAGTTATTCCACACGTACAGCTGGTTGTCTCGCGGGTTGTATTCCACAGCGGCGATGTACTGGTACTGGTTGGGGAAGTGGATGTCGACGTATTCACCTCGGTTCAGTTTGGTGTTGTACATGTAGTCGATGAGGCTCTTACTGACTTCACTCTCGTTGTCTTCATACGTGGATCGGACCACATACAGAACCCCACAGATCATGAAAGCGTTGGAGGCCGATCGCTTGTCATAGGTGGTCTCCCAGGTGGCTTCGAAACGCAGGGTGTAGGGGTTGAGCTGACTGATCACCATCATGCCGTTGTTTTGCTCGGTGGCGTAGATCACCCAAAGGCCGTTTTCGTCAACTGCCAAGTCGATGTCTGTTTTCCCGCCCCACTTGTACGGTGAGGTGTCATGATAATTGGCGTTATTTATAATTGCCTCCCCACTTTTAATTCTGGTCCGAAGGTCAAATTTGACAATGTTACGTGTCCTTTCCTTGTTAAAAAACACAGCGCCGTCGTATACCACAAATCCCGTGCCATCGACCCGATGGGGGAGTTTGTACGTCGTGGTCTGTCGGGAGTTTTGAAAGTCATCGAGTGAGTTATACTCAATGAGTGTGTCTGTTCTGTAAGGGGTCCAGGGCATGAAATAAACCTTGTCCCCTGCCTGGAGAGGGTCTTTGCACCACGACCCCGCTTGTTGCTCCGCCTCATATAGAAACGACGGATCTCCAACCGCTTTCAGAGTTCCGGGACAAACAAAAACTAGTGATGAGAAGAACAGAGCAGAGAACAGTCAAACGTAAGCGAACGCAGCTCACGCTAGTTGAAAGCAGAGGGCAAAGTGCCGTCTGACTCTACATCACTCTGATAACTGGGTAGTCGGTGAAGACAGAAACACACACTAAGAAGTCTAACAGCTACCCACATTCACAAGCAGTAAAAGGTGCGAAGAATCTGCATCTGAAGGTTATTGAAGCTTAAAACGGAAGCAAAAACAGTTTTTATGTGTCCGTAAGCAAACAGTTTCGGCTCACTGCTGCTTGGACATACTGAAGGGGAGTGATGGAAAAATCAAACCACAACCAAACACAAAGGAAAAAAGGAAGGCATACGACAAATCTGCCCTGCAAATAAAAGCAGACAACTAAATAAGGCTTGAAGAGAAGAGCAGCATACAGGCAGTCTGTGTCCTGAGCCAAGTTTTTCCACAGTTTTTACGTCTTTCCTACGGGCCTAATGTTGCAATCATTTTACAGCATAAAGCATTTTTTTTTTCTTTTTAACAAAGACATGATAGTCAAACATGTAGAAAGGGTGAAGTGAGAGAGTGAGAGAGACATGTAGAGAGAGAAAGAGAGAGAGAGTCAGAGAGAAAGACAGAAAATTAGAAGAAGGGAAAGCCAGAAACAGTAGAGGTAGTGTAAGTCTATAGGAACCCTCTTACCCGAGCATGCTGGGAGTGTGGAGTGGGGCTGGGGTTCGAACAGGCAATAAAAGAGTGTGGAGGACAGGAAGAGGAGGGGGAAATGGGGCATTTGGACCTTCAGCATTACCGCTAACATTTAACTTGTGCTTTATCATTGTCTTTTAAAGCTTCCCTCCGATTGCCGCTCGTGCACTGACCTTTACTAAAATACAAGACTCTTTCTGCTACTGCCTGCTACCAGAACAGCAAGAGTGGGCACAGGAAGGTTTTACAACCACAAAAAAATAAATATATTCAAGAAAGAAAAACAAGGAGCTGATTGTGTCAGTGATTTACCTTTTTGCTCCACTTCTATTTTAAGCGTTGGAAGAGAGAATGAAAGGAGTGCAGGGGGAAAAAGAGATTAAAATGAATTAACCATCATGTCCATGATCACATGCAGTTAACATGTCATGAGGTTACGGGCATTATGCACAGAGCTACATCTGTCAGAGGAGGAAGAGAACGCAGTTAGACACCTTCAACACATGAAAGATAGCCAGGTTAAAGGGGGTTCTGTCACAGTACAAAAGGACAGCGTATGTGGCATTGAAGACGAATCAATCTGCTCTTGTCGAGGGAAAGCTGCGGGGAAATACACGGGCTGAATTCTAGATAGCGGCGTATAGATTTTCATAAGAACTCGGGGACATCGACCAGGGAAATCTGAATTCCAGGTGGACAGATGGTAAGTTGTGCTGGAGGGAAACTCAAAACCAGAAAAATAAAGCTGTCCCTCGACTCTACAGTTCCTCTCCAAGCACAGAGTCCTTGTCAGCCCTTCTAGGCTTTATACGAACACTTGAACAGTCCGTTATGGCGGTTTTAATTTCCAACACGTAAAGTTTGTAAAAATGTATTCTCACTTTTTAAGGCGACATGTTTTCATTTTTCGTTTAGTCCAGATCAGTGTGCCAGTGGGAGATTGGCGAGCTGGTGCTTTTTACTGTTGAAAAGCATGCGTCTGTCAGGTTACTTTAAGATTTCCTGATGAAAAAGAGCCATTTACTCGACCTCGTGTCATTCCAAATATTCATGATTTGCTTTCTTTTGTGGAACATACTTTTGAATAATATCATTGTTTTTCATGCAATTACAATAATGCTGTATGTTAACTTTGTTAACTTTATATTTCGGCCTGGTTCTCACACAAATCTATCAAAAGAATTGATATACTACTTTGAAATACTATTGAAATACTATTTATGGTGAACATTTGTCATATTAGAGTTTACGTCTTTCATTATAATTATAATGAAATGGGTAGTCAGAATATTCTTTAAAATTCAATTTTTCTACAGAATTCATATGGGATTGGAACCGTTTGGAATGACATAACAGTGAGTAAACAATGAATCTTTTATCTGTAATTTGCAAGTAAAGTTTTTGTTATTTGTTACTTTTTTGTGCCTGTTTCACTGAGTAACAGTCCAGTTTCACTTCAAAAATATACTGACAGTCTTGTCCATGGTTATTAGTAATTTTTATTATTAATGTGAATTCTGAGTAAATAGTGTATATGATGAATATAACTTTTTGTTTGTGCATGCAATTTCCAAACAATTTACTAGTCAATAAGGATATTTTGCTATTAAGGCACTTTTTTTCTTTTTTTTTTTTTAAGTGTCGCTTCTCAAGGAATTCTTATCGTCATGGGTTTGTACATACAACGGGCCAATACACTGTCCTTACATAATCCTTCCATAGCACCAGATAAAGATAAAGAGAGATAAATAGACAGACAGACAAAGAAAATCCAGACAGACATATAAACAGAATCTTGACAGTCTTCAGGAGTTTTATCTTATGAAGGCCATCTTCAGCATCATGTTAAATAATCCAAAACATGAACATTTCTGACAATTTAAAGCTACATTTCTCAGATTTATTTATTGTATTATTATGATTGATCTACTAATGGTGTCCCTTCTCTGGCCACAATGTCCATTAGACACTGAGCACTGTTTTCTTTTTTATGGAAGTCACCATTTTCTACAGGAGCTCTGCTTAGCATATGAATGAATCTCACGAAACCTGTCCAGAACAAGAAAATCAGATACAGAAGAAATAACGAAATAGAATTTGCAGAAAATAGTTTCTATTTGTTTGTAGGACCATTACCATTTTTATTTAAATTTATACTATTTATTTTAGACTATAAGTGTTGACATTGTAAGTTTACCATAATACAAAAAAAAAAATATAACAGTCATAATAGTATTTTTTATGCTGCCTTTATGCTGATTTAATAAAGAAATACTATGATAAAAAATATTGCATTCCAGTAATGGCAGCCTAATGAGATTCACCTTAGAGAATAATAATAATTTCTGGATGCATTACAGTAATAATAATTTTGGTGGGGAAATATGCCTAATTGTCCTGAAAATAATATTATAATACAAGAAAACCTTAATGGTCCATAAAATTGGTTTCAGTTTCTTTATGGAAATTATATTTTATAATTTAGTGTTTATTTGAATTTGGGTTGAATGTAGATTCTGGACATGTTTACAGATTCACCTATGCAGTGTTTCATTAGTTTGTACCCACAAACAGAATTTTAGGTTGTTGTTATAATAATAAGAGCAAAGGAAAATAGATAGATAGATAGATAGATAGATAGATAGAGAGAGAGAGAGAGAGAGAGAGAGAGAGAGAGAAGAGAGAGAGAGAGAGAGAGATAGATAGATAGATAGATAGATAGATAGATAGATAGATAGATAGATAGATAGATAGATAGATAGATAGAGAGAGAGAGAGAGAGAGAGAGAAGGGGAGAGAGAGAGAGAGAGGTTAATCCACATAGTTCCAGGTTACTAAAGAGGTAGGTTAAACTAATGAAATTATGGCGACATCCATCCACAGAGCAAATCATTTCTAGTTTAGTCAGCCAAAACAATCTGTACATATCTCAGAGTATGCAGTACACTTAATACCAGGACAAATCCTGTTCTCTGAGATACCGTCGGCCAAAGAACATCATGAACATTCCACTGTTGCAACCAAACAAAACCAAATAAGAAAAACACTTCCAGTCAAAAACCAGCATTCAGCAGCCTGAGGGTGACATGAGGGCTCTGGCGTCCTAGGGAGTCAAACTGTGATTAGTAAATACAACTGTTACGGACCGCCTGGAAATGCCTAGAGGAGGTAATGCAGAAACATTACGACAAAAAAAAAAAAACAACTCAAAAAACATATTCTGTAAAGGTGCTTGCATCAGAAAAGAAATGTGAACAATCACAGATATTCCTGGAGAAAGCTGAAAAACATGATAGTTCATGAAACAACAGCTTTTAAAATTTTGTGTGGGATTTCGACTTCAGTAACCCGTAGATACGGACGTAGATTAAACTAATGCACTAAAATCCAGCGGGCCTTTGTTATTTCGGGTTCGTGGTGGGAAATGTGCGGCAGAGGACCCCGTCTGGTATGTGAAGTCTCTGGAAACATTCTCTGAGAAGACGAGACAATTCAATCAGAGAATAATATTACTATCTAATTGTTTAATGGAGCAAAACAATCCATACTCTTAATGTAATGGGAAATCTGAGAATAGAAGTGAGGCGTTTGTTTGGAGTTTGTTCATGTTAGATCCATGTGCAGTCATTTGTCTTTTCTGACAGTCGTATAGCTGCGGTTTCTTACGAGCAAACACAATGATCAAGCACTAACGAAAAACATCTTTGGTCTGTTTATTAGTTTGGCATAACGCTGGCATATCTTTGCTTGGGCAAATCTTTTTTTTTTTTTTTTAAGGCCAAAGAAATCATGCTGGTCTGTCCCAGATATGTTGTCCCTATATAATGTTCCTGATAGATGAAAGACTGCTAAAAAGTAAGTTTTCACAGGAAAAAAAGCACATGGAAATGGTTTACATTTAACAGCTTTCATTTTAGTTTTTATGAAACAACGTCAACATTTAAAGGCAGCAAAAAGCATTTTGCACCCAGCTCTGTGCTCTACAATCACACCTGCACAGATTTCAGGATACAAATCAAACACTAAAAACTGTGCATCATTAGAATAAAGCATTGCATCATAAAATAAATAAATAAATAAATAAATAAAAAACCTTGAATAACAATTTCTTTCCTCTAGGAAATAGCACTGCTTGCAAGGCAGCAAACGAATAGTGTTTTAAGTTTTAAGCTTAGATTTGCCATGAATGAAATGCTGCATCAAAGACGCTTTGCTGTTTTGTCAGTGCTAATCTTATTTTTGTAAAAACGGCTATATATGTTTATTAGCAAGAAAGAAAAAAACAAATCAGAATTCAGTAGGTGAATAAATGCAAGAAAGAAGACTAATCACAATTCATCGTGCAAATGTTGTCAAAGCCTTCACTGTCATAAACTGCAGAATAATATATAATGCTGCCTTGCAAACACTGATATTGATAATACAGTGCCTATAAAAGTATTTGTTGTTGTTATTACTATTATTTTTTAGTTTCTTATTGTAGTAATATGATCTTTTTTTCTTATTTATTTATTTACTTATTTATTTCACTGTGGTCAAAATGTATTATATTTATTTTAACTGCATATTCACCCCTTCATGTAAGTGTACAAACTGAGTAATCCTGGTCTCATCCCACTATATAACCTTCTTGCACCTGGTTTAAGAATCTACCACATGCCTTCTGGCAAACTGCAGCCAAGATGTCATCTGATTTATTGTTATTATTATTATTATTATTTTTAAACAACAGTAGCTTTATCTTTGGCTCTCTCTCATAAACCTAGAGAAGCATCCAGGCAACAGTTGTTGTTGTATGCACAGTCTCCAATCTCGGCCAGGGAAGCCTGTAAATCATTGGTCTCTTGGTGGTCTCTCTCGCCAGTCTTGCACGGTCACTTGGTTTTTGAGGGCGGTCTAAGGTAGATTTACAGCTCTGCCATACTTTTCCATTTCTTAATTGTTGATTTAACTGTACACCAAGGGATATTCAATGACTTGAAAGTCTTCTTGTATCCATCCCCTGCCTTGTGCTTTTCAATTACAATTCACTTTCACTGCTTGGAGTCCGCAATTTTCTGCAATAATGACTCACCAGAAGTTGGACCTTGCAGATAGAGCTGTATTTATACTACAATCAACTGAAACCACTTAACTGCTCACAAGTGATCTATTTAACTTTCACCTTGAAAAAATGAATTGGCTGTGCCAGTGATGGTTTAGGTCTTTTTTTAGTCTTGTTTTACTTTTGACATTAAAACTGTCGATCAGTGGCAAAAAAAAGCTAAATTAAATCCATTATCAATGCTATAAAATAATGAAACCTGAAAATAAGCCTAGTGTACATGTTTTATAAACACTGTATTATCAAGGATAAAAACTGGATCCTGGAGAAATGCATTTTAAGGCACACTCATAAAGGTGTAACATAATAAATAAATATATATATATATATATATATATATATATATATATATATATATATATATATATATATATATATATATATATATATATATATATGTTTAAAAAGACGGCTTGTACTTACTGTAGGGAACACATTCATACTGGACTTCAAGGTACTTATATGTTCCTGGGCAGGGGTCAGGAAAAACATCTGGTCCAGTGATGACGATGCACTGCGTTCTGTTGTTACACCTGGACGGAGCGAGAGAAAGATACAAGAAATCAAATGAGTGAAATACACAAGGAAACTATCCACACAAGAGTTTAAAAGAATGCTCTGGATGTAGCAACAGAATTTGGGCTTGATACAATGGAAACATGCATTACAATGGAAAATCATTTTAAATCTCTACCTCTCTGCATGTTGTTACTGAAATGTTTTTTTTTTTTTTTTTTTTTTTTTTTTTTTTTAAGAAAATCATTTTCAATGGTAAAAAAATGCCTGTATTGAACCCTGAACATTGCTTTAGCTGTGAGGGCATCAAAGCGAGAGCAAGCATGCACACCGCTGATGGACGGACGGATGGTGGCCCGGAGCAGGAACCAGATAAAAGACGGCGGGAATTAGCGGAGCGGATAGATGCCAAAGTGGCCCTTTTCAACCCAACGACAAAGATAAACAGCCTCATCTCTGAGTGTTCATACCTGCCAGCACATGAGTTATACATCTGTATGAATCCCCCCTGAGGTCAGGCTGATTGTACCTATGATGGATTCATTTTCCCTATATGCCATTTCACTTGCAATGAACTAACCATCCCTCCACTGCCTGTTTAACAGGAAGTCATGCAGAAGGTGGTTTATGTGGGTTCTAGGAACTAAAATTAAGCACATCAATAAAAGATAAAGTGCAGAAATGATCTCATGGCTTACAGACACAGTGTACAGCGAGATGTTGGGAAAGTAGTGGTAGTATCGTCCATCAATCTGCGTCACATAGTTCCTGAGGTCTGCGTCTAAATTCTGCGTGAATTCATTTTAGAACTAAAAAGGTTTTAAAGCCTTAAAGTTTTTTTTTTTCTTTCACAAATACCTTTCTAGTTCTGTAAAAAACATCAGTGTTTCTAAAATAATAATAATAATAATAATAATAATAAAATGCTTATGCTTACCAATTTATTTGATGACAAATAAAGACATAAATACTGAGAAAATTATTAGAATTTAAAACAACAGCTTTTTATTTGAATACATTTTACATTGTAATTTATTCCTGTGATGGCAAAGCTATTCTTTCTTTTGTTATTTTAAAGTATCTTTTGTTGTTGTTGTTTTATTATTAAAAAAATGCAGCCTTGGCATTTAATGATCTTTCAAAACAAAACACAAACAAAACAAAACAAAACAAAACAAAACAAAACAAAACAAAACAAAACAAAACAAAACAAAACAAAACAAAACAAAAAACAACCACATAATATGTCTCAGTTTTCAAAGAACCATTTCTTTTATGTGGTTCTTTGGTGGGGTTTGGAGAGAAAAATCAAGGTTCTTAGCTGAAAAGAACCACTAAAGAGCCTTGAGGTGTTTGTCATATCTACAAACCAGAATATTATTGTGAATTTGAAACATGAAAGACATGCTGTGTAATCTCACAGTTTTTAAGGACAATGCAGGAAGATTGTCCTAACTTAGAGCAGCGATTCTC